>NW_022265588.1:0-7500 GCF_002021735.2 Oncorhynchus kisutch | reverse complement strand
AAGGCCCCTGAAACATGAATCTGTACGGTAGGGAACAGCTGTAGTTGTTCTGTTGGTGAAGGAGATATCTCTGCACCCTGAGCAAAGGCCCCTGAAACATGAATCTGTACGGTAGGGAACAGCTGTAGTTGTTCTGTTGGTGAAGGAGATATCTCTGCACCCTGAGCAAAGGCCCCTGAAAACATGAATCTGTACGGTAGGGAACAGCTGTAGTTGTTCTGTTGGTGAAGGAGATATCTCTGCACCCTGAGCAAAGGCCCCTGAAACATGAATCTGTACGGTAGGGAACAGCTGTAGTTGTTCTGTTGGTGAAGGAGATATCTCTGTAGGGGAACACTGTCGGCTTTATTGTTGTTGTTTGTTTGTTTCCTCCGTCCTTCTGAAGTGTTGTGAGGCGGACACGCTCAGTAGAAGCCCTCAGAGGTGTGTGTGTGTGTGTGTGATAGAGAGAGGGAGCAGCAGCCACTCTCCAGACTCCCTCCGGCTTCCCAGTCAGTCGTTAGTGTGTTGTCATGTAGACTAGGCGTGGAACTCAGAGCTGTTGAACAAACAGGCATTAGGGAGTCAATAGTGTTTGTGTAAACTAATTGTGCCTGTATCCTCAGTTAGCCTCCACAAACAGCAAGCGGCAGCAAGACTTTGAAGGGCTCCTCAGCTATATTACAGGAGGCCAATACCTAACCATGTGTGGCCTGTCCCTTTGTCTCCCACTCCCTCTTCTATCCACATTTATTTTCCTTATCTTCTCTCTCTGTTCTCCTCCTCCCCTCCTCTCTCTTCTCTCTGTTCTTTCTCCTCCCGTCCTCTCTCTTCTCTCTGTTCTTCTCCTCCCGTCCTCTCTCTTCTCTCTCTGTTCTCCTCCTCCCCTCCTCTCTCTCTTCTCTCTCTGTTCTCCTCCTCCCCTCCTCTCTCTCTTCTCTCTCTGTTCTCCTCCTCCCCTCCTCTCTCTCTTCTCTCTCTGTTCTCCTCCTCCCCTCCTCTCTCTCTTCTCTCTCTGTTCTCCTCCTCCCCTCCTCTCTCTCTTCTCTCTCTGTTCTTCTCCTCCCCTCCTCTCTCTTCTCTCTCTGTTCTTCTCCTCCCGTCCTCTCTCTATTCTCTCTCTGTTCTTCTCCTCCCCTCCCCTCCTCTCTCTCTTCTCTCTCTGTTCTCCTCCTCCCCTCCTCTCTCTTCTCTCTCTGTTCTCCTCCTCCCCTCTCTCTCTTCTCTCTCTGTTCTCCTCCTCCTGTTCCTCTCTCTATCTCTCTTTCTGTTTTCCTATACTCCCGTCCTCATCTCCTTCTCTCTCTGTTTTTCTTCTCCTCCCTCCCTCTCTCTCTTCTCTCTCTGTTCTCACCTACTCCCCTCCCTCTCCTCCTTCTTCTCTCTGTTCGTCTCCTCCCCTCCTCTCTCTTCTCTCTCTGTTCTCCTCCTCCCCCCCCCTCTCTCTTTCTCTCTCTGTTCTCCTCCTCCTGTCCTCTTCTAAGTTCTCTCTCTGCTGTTCTTATTCCTCATCGTCCTCTTCTTCTCTCTCCTCTGGTTCTTCTCCTCCCCTTCCTCTCTCTCTTCTCTCTCTGGTTCTCCTACTCCTCCTCCTCTCTCTCCTTCCTCTCTCTGTTCTTCTCCCTCCCCTCCTCTCTCTTCTCTCTCTGTTTTCTCCTCCCCTCCCTCTCTCTTCTCTCTCTGTTCTTCTCCTCCCTCCTCTCTCTCTTCTCTCTCTGTTCTTCTCCTCCCCTCCTCTCTCTCTTCTCTCTCTGTTCTCCTACTCCCCTCCTCTCTCTCTTCTCTCTCTGTTCTTCTCCTCCCCTCCTCTCTCTCTTCTCTCTCTGTTCTTCTCCTCCCCTCCTCTCTCTCTTCTCTCTCTGTCTTCTCCTCCCCTCCTCTCTCCTTCTCTCTCTGTTCTTCTCCTCCCCTCCTCTCTCTCTTCTCTCTCTGTTTCTTCTCCTCCCCTCCTCTCTCTCTTCTCTCTCTGTTCTTCTCCTCCCCTCCTCTCTCTCTTCTCTCTCTGTTCTCCTACTCCCCTCCTCTCTCTCTTCTCTCTCTGTTCTTCTCCTCCCCTCCTCTCTCTTCTCTCTCTGTTCTCCTCCTCCTGTCCTCTCTCTATTCTCTCTCTGTTCTTATCCTCCCCTCCTCTCTCTCTAGCTAGGGGCCCTGGCTCCTGTAAGGTGTTACCTTTAGCTAGGGGCCCTGGCTCCTGTATAGGTGTTACCATTTAGCTAGGGGCCCTGGCTCCTGTAAGGGTGTTACCTTTAGCTAGGGGCCCTGACTCTGAGACCCACACTGGCTCCTGTAGGGTGTTACCTTTAGCTAGGGGCCCTGGCTCCTGTAAGGTGTTACCTTTAGCTAGGGGCCCTGACTCCTGTTAGGGTGTTACCTTTAGCTAGGGGCCCTGGCTCTGAGACCCACCCACTGGCTCCTGTAGGGTGTTACCCTTTAGCTAGGGGCCCTGCTCCTGTAAGGTGTTACCTTAGCTAGGGGCCCTGACTCCTGTAGGGTGTTACCTTTAGCTAGGGGCCCTGGCTCCTGTAAGGTGTTACCTTGCTAGGGGCCCTGACTCCTGTAGGGTGTTACCTTTAGCTAGGGGCCACGGCTCCTGAACTTTGAATGGTCCCACATGGAGCCCATGTCCCTATATTTCCCTATAAAGGGTTCAGAGTGCCATATGGGATGCAGGCAGAAAGACAGAAAGGAGGACAAAGGAGGGATTCAATTAAAAGCTGGTTTGTACCATTCTGATCAGGAGTGAGGCTCAGTGATATCTGATGGATTGTCCATTCTGATCAGGAGTGAGGCTCAGTGATATCTGATGGATTGTACCATTCTGATCAGGAGTGAGGCCTCAGTGATATCTGATGGATTGTACCATTCTGATCAGGGGTGAGGCTCGGTGATATCTGATGGATTGTACCATTCTGATCAGGGGTGAGGCTCGGCGATATCTGATGGATTGTACCATTCTGATCAGGGGTGAGGCTCGGTGATATCTGATGGATTGTACCATTCTGATCAGGGGTGAGGCTCGGTGATATCTGATGGATTGTACCATTCTGATCAGGGGTGAGGCTCGGTGATATCTGAATGGTTTGTACCATTCTGATCAGGGGTGAGGCTCATGATATCTGATGGATTGTACCATTCTGATCAGGGGTGAGGCTCAGTGGTATCTGATGGATTGTACCATTCTGATCAGGGGTGAGGCTCAGTGGTATCTGATGGATTGTACCATTCTGATCAGGGGTGAGGCTCGGTGATATCTGCTGGTCTATTAATATACAGTACATGGGCAGGGGGTCAGGGGGTCAGGGGTCAGGGGTCAAGGCTGGGGGTCACTTAACCCAATTTGGATACAATATATACAGTACATGGGCAGGGGTCAGTGTGGGGTCGTAGACTAGATAGATGACAGTGTGGGTCGTAGACTAGATAGATGGAGCTGTGTTATTCAGTAAACCTGTGTAGTTGTTAGACCGAGGACAGTGTGGGTCGTAGACTAGATAGATGGAGCTGTGTTATTCAATAAACCTGTGTAGTTGTTAGACCGAGGACAGTGTGGGTCGTAGACTAGATAGATGGAGCTGTGTTATTCAATAACCTGTGTAGTTGTTAGAACCGAGGACAGTGTGGGTCGTAGGGGAGATAGATGGAGCGTGTTATTCAGTACCATCGGTGTAGTTGTTAGACCGAGGACAGTGTGGGTCGTAGGGGAGATAGATGGAGCTGTGTTATTCAGTACAGCGGTGTAGTTGTTAGACCGAGGACAGTGTGGGTCGTAGAATAGATGATGGAGCTGTGTTATTCGTACAGCGGTGTAGTTTTGTTAGACCGAGGACAGTGTGGGTCGTAGGGGAGATAGATGGAGCCGTGTTATTCAATAAACCTGTGTAGTTGTTAGAACGAGGACAGTGTGGGTCGTAGACTAGATAGATGAAGCTGTGTTATTCAGTACAGCGGTGTAGTTTGTTAGACCGAGGACAGTGTGGGTCGTAGGGGAGATGAGCTTGGCTTGGAGAAATACCTAATGGTTATTTAGGGCCAAACTAGCAGAACACTGTTAAACATGTACATGTAATATGCCATAGTTCATGCCCTGTACGGGTTCTGTCTTGGCACTGGAGGTATTTGTTTCGTCGTGTTTGCAATAACTAACTCCTTCCCCCCAGACATCTCTGACATTAAACTAGGTCTTCTTTGTGTGTGTGTGTGTGTTTTGTCAGAGTGATCACTGTAGCCCAGCAGCAGCTAATACTGCTTTAACTCCATGTGGCCTGTCTATTAGTGGAGACAGGATGGCCTTGGATCATAATAAAGACATATTCACACTCCTCTTAGCCGTACTAACAAGGCAACACATCAAACTAACTCTCGGCAGGGGCCCATCTCAGCCTCCATCAAGTCCCCAGGACTCCGCACCACGCGTCTGTTGTCCCCCCCTCGTCCTCCCCTGCCACCCCGCCACCCTGACTCCCTGCCTCCCTGCCTCTCTCCTCCCTCCCTCTATCCCTCCCTGCCTCCCTCCCTCTCTCCATCCCTCCACCCCTCCCTGCCTCTCCCTCTCTCCATCCCTCCATCCTCTGCCTCCCTCCCTCTCTCTATCCTCATCCCTGCCTCCCTCCCTCCTCTCATCCCCCTGCCTCCCTCCCTCTCTCTATCCCTCCATCCTACCTGCCTCCTCCCTCTCTCCATCCCTCCACCCTCCCTGCCTCCCTCCCTCTCTCTATCCCTCCATCCCTCCCTCCCTGCCTCCCTCCCTCTCTCTATCCCTCCATCCCTCCCTGCCTCCTCCCTCTCTCCATCCCTCCACCCTCCCTGCCTCCCTCCCTCTCTCTATCCCTCCATCCCTCCCTGCCTCCTCCCTCTCTCCATCCCTCACCCTCCCTGCCTCCCTCCCTCTCTCTATCCCTCCACCCCTCCCTGCCTCCCTCCCTCTCTCTATCCCTCCATCCCTCCCTGCCTCCTCCCTCTCTCCATCCCTCCACCCTCCCTGCCTCCCTCCCTCTCTCTATCCCTCCATCCCTCCCTGCCTCCTCTCTCCATCCCTCCACCCTCCCTGCCTCCCTCCCTCTCTCTATCCCTCCACCCCTCCCTGCCTCCCTCCTCTCTCTATCCCTCCATCCCTCCTGCCTCCCCTCTCTCCATCCCTCCCCCCTCCCTGCCTCCTCCCTTCTCCATCCCTCCCTGCCTCCCTCCCTCTCTCTATCCCTCCATCCCTGCCTCCCTCCCTCTCTCCATCCCTCCATGTGCCTCCCTCCCTCTATCCCTCCATCCCTCCCTGCCCTCCTCCCTCTCTCCATCCCTCCACCCTCCCTGCCTCCCTCCCTCTCTCTATCCCTCCACCCTCCCTGCCTCCCCTCCCTCTCTCCATCCCTCCATCCCTGCTTTCCTCCCTCCCTCTCTCTATCCCTCCACCCCTCCCTGCCTCCTCCCTCCTCCATCCCTCCACCCCTCCCTGCCTCCCTCCCTCTCTCTATCCCTCCATCCCCTGCTTCCCTCCCTCTCTCCATCCTTCCTCCTTCCTTCCTTCCTCCGTCATCCTTCTCTTTTCTTTCTCTCTGTTTGTAAATGAGATTGGTCATAAATTTCAGTTAGTCTCATCTATATTTGATGGCTGGTATTTGCCTGGGCCAGGAGGGAAGTGCACTTTACATGTGGCAACATATGATTACCTGGCGCTCTTCTGTACAGGATCAACAAATCAATAGTATGTATAATTCACTGTCTCTGCCTTCCTCGCTGTCTGCTTCTATGGCTCTCTATCCTCTCTCTATCCTCTCTCCATCCTCTCTCTATTCTCTCTCTATCCTCTCTCTATCCTCTCTCTATCCTCTCTCTATCCTCTCTCTATCCTCTCTCTACTCCTCTCATCCATCCTCTCTCTATTCTCTCTCTATCCTCTCTCTATCCTCTCTCTTCCTCTCTCTATCCTCTCTCTATCCTCTCTCTATTCTCTCTCTATCCTCTCTCTATTCTCTCTCTATCCTCTCTCTATCCTCTCTCTATCCTCTCTCTATCCTCTCTCTATCCTCTCTCCATCCTCTCTCTATTCTCTCTCTATCCTCTCTCTATCCTCTCTCTATCCTCTCTCTATTCTCTCTCTATCCTCTCTCTATCCTCTCTCTATCCTCTCTCTATCCTCTCTCTATTCTCTCTCTATCCTCTCTCTATCTCCTCTCTCCTCTCTCTATCCTCTCTCTATCCTCTCTCATCCTCTCTCTATTCTCTCTCTATCCTCTCTCTATCCTCTCTCTATCCTCTCTCATCCTCTCTCTCCTCTCTCTATCCTCTCTCTATCCTCTCTCTATTCTCTCTCTATCCTCTCTCTATCCTCTCTCTATCCTCTCTCTATTCTCTCTCTATCCTCTCTCTATCCTCTCTCTATCCTCTCTCTATTCTCTCTCTATCCTCTCTCTATTCTCTCTCTATCCTCTCTCTATTCTCTCTCTATCCTCTCTCTATCCTCTCTCTATCCTCTCTCTATCCTCTCTCTATCCTCTCTCTATCCTCTCTCTATCCTCTCTCTATTCTCTCTCTATCCTCTCTCTATCCTCTCTCTATCCTCTCTCTATCCTCTCTCTATTCTCTCTCTATCCTCTCTCTATCCTCTCTCTATCCTCTCTCTATTCTCTCTCTATCCTCTCTCTATTCTCTCTCTATCCTCTCTCTATCCTCTCTATCCTCTCTCTATCCAGCCTCTCTCTATCCTCTCTCTATCCTCGCTCTAATCCTCTCTCTATCCTCTCTCTATCCTCTCTCTATCCTCTCTATTCTCTTTCATTAATGTTTATCAAGATTGACTGGAACCAAAAGCTGTTTTCTACCATTATTTATTCAACCTTATTCATTAAATAAAACTGCTAATTGGTTCTATTCTGAACCTATAGATGATAAAGTGAATCTCAGTCAGAGTTCTGGTTGCATTACGAAATGAAACATGATTCATTATTAATATTAGTTTCTCAGTAATTTAATAAAACCCTTCATGCTGAAAAGCTGGAGCGACGGCCAGAAGATCTCTCTCTCTCTCTCTCCTCTCTCTCTCTCTCCTCTCTCTCTCTCTCCCTCCCTCCCTCCCTCCCTCCCTCCCTCCCTCCCTCCCTCCCTCCCGCCCCCCCCCCTCCCATCATCCCTCCCTCCCTCCCGCCCCCCCCCTCCCTCTATCCACACACATCAGACGGGTGGATGGAGGGAGGAATCTGAAGACAATGGTGTATTGGAGGAGGAATGTGAAGGAAAATCAATCATGTCATAAGTGAGGAGGATGAAGGTAAATGTGAACTCTGACAGGTTTCATCATCTGCGGCTGGCTGTCTATCCAGCATGCGGCTGGAGGCTGGAGTTTTCTCACTTTGTCCTCCTGGATAGTGACTTTGTGGATAGATCTCAGGGTACTTCTGGATGGTAGAATGAGGAGGGTCAGACTCTGCCTCTTTGGGCAGAAGGTTGTGCTTCTTTTTGTTTGTTTTCTCCATCTGTATCGTCTTTCTTTGCACCTCCCCGATGACGAGATATGTCAGAGAAGCAGTTGCT
>NW_022265587.1:0-9829 GCF_002021735.2 Oncorhynchus kisutch | reverse complement strand
GAGAGAGAGACAGACAGACAGCAGACAGACAGACAGACAGACAGACAGACAGACAGACACAGACAGACAGACAGACAGAAGACAGACAGCCAGACAGACAGACAGACAGACAGACAGAACAGAACAGACAGAGAGAGAGAGAGAGAGACAGCGTAGAGAGGGTAGAGAGAAACAGAGATAGACGAGGAAGAACAGAGAGAGAGAGACAGCAGAGAGGAGGAGGACAGGGTAGGAGAGGTAGAGAGAAACAGGAGAGAGAGAGAGAGATTGAATGAGAAACCTGTTCCCAACCAAAAACATAGAGACCCGGACAACCTGAGTCTACGCCTTCACTATGGTGAATCACTAAAACAATACAGAAATACAGTACGGAAAAAGAAGGAACAGCATGTCAGAAATCAGCTCAATGCAATTGAAGAATCCATAGACTCTAACCACTTCTGGGAAAATTGGAAAACACTAAACAAACAACAACACGAAGAATTATCTATCCAAAATGGAGATGTATGGGTAAACCACTTCTCCAATCTTTTTGGCTCTATAACAAAGAATAAAGAGCAAAAACATATACATGATCAAACACAGATCTTAGAATCAACTATTAAAGACTACCAGAACCCACTGGATTCTCCAATTACATTGAAAGAGTTACAGGACAAAATAAAAACCCTCCAACCCAAAAAGGCCTGTGGTGTTGATGGTATCCTCAATGAAATGATCAAATATACAGACAACAAATTCCAATTGGCTATACTAAAACTCTTTAACATCATACTTAGCTCTGGCATCTTCCCCAATATTTGGAACCAAGGACTGATCACCCCAATCCACAAAAGTGGAGACAAATTTGACCCCAATAACTACCGTGGAATATGTGTCAACACTAACCTTGGGAAAATCCTCTGCATTATTATTAACAGCAGACTCGTACATTTCCTCAATGAAAACAATGTACTGAGCAAATGTCAAATTGGCTTTTTATACCAAATTACCGTACAACAGACCATGTATTCACCCTGCACACCCTAATTGACAATCAAACAAACCAAACAAAGGCAAAGTCTTCTCATGCTTTGTTGATTTCAAAAAGCCTTCGACTCAATCTGGCATGAGGGTCTGCTATACAAACTGATGGAAAGTGGTGTTGGGGGTAAAACATACGACATTATAAAATCCATGTACACAAACAACAAGTGTGCGGTTAAAATTGGCAAAAAACACACACATTTCTTCACACAGGGTCGTGGGGTTAGACAGGGATGCAGCTTAAGCCCCACCCTCTTCAACATAGATATCAACGAATTGGTGAGGGCACTAGAAAAGTCTGCAGCACCCGGCCTCCCCCTGCTAGAATCCGAAGTCAAATGTCTGCTGTTTGCTGATGATCTGGTGCTTCTGTCACCAACCAAGGAGGGCCTACAGCAGCACCTAGATCTTATGCACAGATTCTGTCAGACCTGGGCCCTGACAGTAAATCTCAGTAAGACCAAAATAATGGTGTTCCAAAAAAGGTCCAGTCACCAGGACCACAAATACAATTCCATCTAGACACTGTTGCCCTAGAGCACACAAAAAACTATACATACCTTGGCCTAAACATCAGCACCACAGGTAACTTCCACAAAGCTGTGAACGATCTGAGAGACAAGGCAAGAAGGGCATTCTATGCCATCAAAAGAAACATAAATTTCAACATACCAATTAGGATCTGGCTAAAAATACTTGAATCAGTCATAGAGCCCATTGCCCTTTATGGTTGTGAGGTCTGGGGTCCGCTCACCAACCAAGACTTCACAAAATGGGACAAACACCAAATTGAGACTCTGCACGCAGAATTCTGCAAAAATATCCTCCGTGTACAACGTAGAACACCAAATAATGCATGCAGAGCAGAATTAGGCCGATACCCACTAATTATCAAAATCCAGAAAAGAGCTGTTAAATTCTACAACCACCTAAAAGGAAGCGATTCACAAACCTTCCATAACAAAGCCATCACCTACAGAGAGATGAACCTGGAGAAGAGTCCCCTAAGCAAGCTGGTCCTGGGGCTCTGTTCACAAACACAAAACACACACTACAGAGCCCCAGGACAGCAGCACAATTAGACCCAACCAAATCATGAGAAAACAAAAAGATAACTACTTAACACATTGGAAAGAATTAACAAAAAACAGAGCAAACTAGAATGCTATTTGGCCCTACACAGAGAGTACACAGCGGCAGAATACCTGACCACTGTGACTGACCCAAAATTAAGGAAAGCCTTGACTATGTACAGACTCAGTGAGCATAGCCTTGCTATTGAGAAAGGCCGCCGTAGGCAGACTCACTGCTCACTGCCCACAAAATGAGGTGGAAACTGAGCTGCACTTCCTAACCTCCTGCCCAATGTATGACCATATTAGAGAGACATATTTCCCTCAGATTACACAGATCCACAAAGAATTCGAAAACAAATCCAATTTTGAAAAACTCAGAGAGAGAGAGAAACAGAGATAGAGAGACAGAGAGACAGAGAGAGAGAGAGAGAGAGAGAGAGAGAGAGAGAGAGAGGGGTAGAGAGGTAGAGAGGTAGAGAGACAGAGAGAGAGAGAGAGAGAGACAGACAGACAGACAGAGAGACAGAGAGAGAGAAACAAAGAGAGAGGGAGAGACAGAGAGACAGAAAGAGAAAGAGAAAGACAGAGAGAGAGAGACAGACAGACAGAGAGAGAGAAACAAAGAGAGAGGGAGAGACAGAGAGACAGAAAGAGAAAGACAGAGAGAGAGAGACAGACAGACAGACAGACAGACAGACAGACAGACAGACAGACAGACAGACAGACAGACAGAACAGACAGAGAGAGAGAAGAGAGAGAGACAGACAGACAGACCAGACAGACAGACAGACAGACAGACAGACAGACAGACAGACAGAGAGAGAGACAGAGAGAGATAGAGAGAGATGAGACAGAGACAGAAGACACAGACAGAGAGGAGAGAGAGAGGAGAGAGAGAGAGAGAGAGAGAGAGAGAGAGAGAGAGAGAGAGAGAGGTGGAGAGAAAAAATAATAGACAGAGCAATTTCCTCCTCGAGTCTGCCTTCAAATTAAATCGGCCTGCATGCTTAAAAAAGAAGAAAGTTGGATTCTCTTGAGAACTCGATATAACTCACTGCTGAAAAGGCTCATCGAGGTCCAGATATGTGGAGCCCCGGCCAGTAGTGAAAGGTTTCAGGAGGGTGACCTTTAGGTTTCAGGAGGGTGACCTTTAGGTTTCAGGAGGGTGACCTTTAGGTTCAGGAAGGTGACCTTTAGGTTTCGGGAGGGTGACCTTTAGGTTTCAGGATGGTGACCTTTAGGGTTCTGGAGGGTGACCTTTAGGTTTCGGCAGGGTTCACATCGGCGAAAAGCGTTCACAAGCAATCCAACTACATAGAATATCTTCTGTCTGCACGACCAGTTTGTTGGATTGCTTTTTTATCTTTTGCGCCCAAGTGGTGATGGATTCAGGTTTAGTGATGTTTCTATACGTTCTATACGTGTCTGGTGTTTCAGTATGTGTGTACACTGGTATGAGTGAGCATACGTTTGTTTGTGCATGGATCTTTGAGTGTGTGTGTTATTGTGTGGTCTGTCTGCCCCGTAACTGTGTATGACTGTGTGTGTGTTTGCGTTTGTCGTGTGTGTGTTTGCGTTTGTTCGTGTGTGTGTGTGTGCGTGTGTTTCTGTGCGTCTTATTGTGTGTCTGTCTGCCCCGTAACTGTGTGTGGGTTTATGAGCATTTCAAAAGAAAGATTCCTGTTGAGGTTTAGATGCTCTATAATGTTTTACAGAGAAAACATTCCCCACGGGAAATACTTCCAACTCTACAGAGCAGAACAGATGCTGAAATGGCTCCATTCCCTGGACATTCAGACAGGCAGACAGATCTTTATTCCTTCCCTCCCTCCCGTCCAATCACTTTTCCAACAGCGGCCTCTATCTACCTCCTGACTAAAGAGAGTGGCTCTGCAACTCAATAATATACACTGAAGAAGTAGAATGTGTAACAGGGTGTATAACAGTATAACAATATAACAGTGTAACAGTGTAACAGTATAACAGTGGTGTATAACAGTATAACAGTATAACCGTATAACAGTATAACAGTATAAACAGTGTGTATAACAGTATAACAGTGTAACAGTATAACAGTATAACAGTGTAACAGTATAACAGTGTGGATAACAGTATAACAGTATAACAATATAACAGTATAAACGTGTAACAGTATAACAGTGTGTATAACAGTATAACAGTTGTAAACAGTATACCAGTGGTATATAACAGTATAACAGTATAAGATATAACAGTATAACAGTGTAACAGTATAACAGTATAACAGTATAACAATATAACAGTGTAACAGTATAACAGTGTGTATAACAGTATAACAGTATAACAGTATAACAGTATAACAGTGTAACAGTATAACAGTATAACAGTATAACAATATAACAGTGTAACAGTATAACAGTGTGTATAACAGTATAACAGTATAACAGTATAACAGTATAACAATATAACAGTATAACAGTATAACAGTATAACAGTATAACAGTGTGTATAACAGTATAACAGTGTAACAGTATAACAGTGTGTATAACAGTGTAACAGTGTAACAGTGTAACAGTGTAACAGTATAACAGTATAACAGTATAACAGTATATCAGTGTAACAGTATAACAGTATAACAGTATAACAGTATAACAGTGTGTATAGCAGTATAACAGTATAACAGTATAACAGTGTAACAGTATAACAGTGTAACAGTATAACAGTATAACAGTGTAACAGTATAACAGTATAACAGTGTAACAGTGTAACAGTATAACAGTGTGTATAACAGTGTGTATAACAGTATAACAGTATAACAGTGTAACAGTATAACAGTATAACAGTATAACAGTATAACCGTATAACAGTGTGTATAACAGTGTGTATAACAGTATAACAGTATAACAGTATAACAGTATAACAGTGTAACAGTATAACAGTATAACAGTGTAACAGTATAACAGTGTGTATAACAGTGTAACAGTATAACAGTGTAACAGTATAACAGTGTGTATAACAGTGTGTATAACAGTATAACAGTATAACAGTGTAACAGTATAACAGTATAACAGTATAACAGTATAACAGTGTGTATAGCAGTATAACAGTATAACAGTATAACAGTGTAACAGTATAACAGTATAACAGTGTAACAGTGTAACAGTATAACAGTATAACAGTATAACAGTATAACAGTATAACAGTGTGTATAACAGTGTGTATAACAGTATAACAGTGTGAACAGTATAACAGTGTGTGTATAACAGTGTGTATAACAGTATAACAGTATAACAGTATAACAGTGTAACAGTATAACAGTATAACAGTATAACAGTGTTGTAACAGTATAACAGTGTAACAGTGTAACAGTGTAACAGTATAAACAGTATAACAATATAACAGTATAACAGTGTAACAGTATAACAGTGTAACAGTATAACAGTATAACAGTATAACAGTATAACAGTGTAACAGTATAACAGTATAACAGTGTGTATAACAGTATGTATAACAGTATAACAGTATAACAGTATAACAGTGTGTATAACAGTGTGTATAACAGTATAACAGTATAACAGTATAACAGTGTAACAGTATAACAGTGTGTATAACAGTGTGTATAACAGTATAACAGTATAACAGTATATCAGTGTAACAGTATAACAGTGTAACAGTATAACAGTATAACAGTATAACAGTATAACAGTGTAACAGTATAACAGTGTGTATAACAGTATGTATAACAGTATAACAGTATAACAGTGTGTATAACAGTGTGTATAACAGTGTGTATAACAGTATAACAGTATAACAGTATAACAGTGTGTATAACAGTGTGTATAACAGTATAACAGTATAACAGTATAACAGTATAACAGTGTAACAGTATAACAGTATAACAGTATAACAGTGTAACAGTGTAACAGTATAACAGTATAACAGTATAACAGTGTAACAGTATAACAGTGTAACAGTGTAACAGTATAACAGTGTAACAGTATAACAGTGTGTATAACAGTATAACAGTATAACAGTATAACAGTATAACAGTGTAACAGTATAACAGTGTAACAGTATAACAGTATAACAGTATAACAGTATAACAGTGTAACAGTATAACAGTATAACAGTGTGTATAACAGTATGTATAACAGTATAACAGTGTAACAGTATAACAGTATAACAGTATAACAGTGTGTATAACAGTGTGTATAACAGTATAACAGTATAACAGTATAACAGTATAACAGTGTGTATAACAGTGTGTATAACAGTGTGTATAACAGTATAACAGTGTGTATAACAGTGTGTATAACAGTATAACAGTATAACAGTATAACAGTGTAACAGTATAACAGTGTAACAGTATAACAGTGTAACAGTATAACAGTATAACAGTGTAACAGTATAACAGTATAACAGTGTGTATAACAGTGTAACAGTATAACAGTATAACAGTATAACAGTTGTATAACAGTATGTAACAGTATAACAGTGTAACAGTATAACAGTGTGTATAACAGTGTGTATAACAGTATAACAGTGTAACAGTATAACAGTGTAACAGTATAACAGTATAACAGTATAACAGTGTAACAGTTATAACAGTATAACAATATAACAGTATAACAGTGTTTGTAACAGTATAACAGTATAACAGTGTAACAGTATAACAGTGTGTATAACAGTGTAACAGTATAACAGTATAACAGTTTAACAGTATAACAGTGTAACAGTGTGTATAACAGTATAACAGTATAACGTAGTATAACAGTATAACATTATAACAGTGTGTAAACAGTATAACAGTATAACAGTGTAACAGTATAACAGTGTGTAACAGTATAACAGTGTAACAGTGTAACAGTATAACAGTATAACAGTGTAACAGTTATAACAGTATAACAGTGTGTATAACAGTATAACAGTATAACAGTATAACAGTGTAACAGTATAACAGTGTAACAGTGTAACAGTATAACAGTGTGTATAACAGTATAACAGTATAACAGTATAACAGTGTAACAGTATAACAGTATAACAGTATAACAGTGTAACAGTATAACAGTGTGTAACAGTATAACAGTGTGTATAACAGTTGTAACAGTATAACAGTGTGTATAACAGTGTAACAGTATAACAGTATAATGGTTGTAACAGTATAACAGTGTAACAGTATAACAGTATAACAGTATAACAGTATGACAGTGTGTATAACAGTATAACAGTTATAACAGTATAACAGTGTGTGAACAGTGTGATAACAGAGACTACATTTACCTGTACTCATCCCATGGTAATTCTCTCCTCTCCAGAGACTACATTTACCTGTACTCATCCCATGGTAATTCTCTCCTCTCCAGAGACTACATTTACCTGTACTCATCCCATGGTAATTCTCTCCTCCCTAGAGACTACATTTACCTGTACTCATCCCATGGTAATCCTCTCCTCTCCAGAGACTATATTTACCTGTACTCATCCCATGGTAATTCTCTCCTCCCTAGAGACTACATTTACCTGTACTCATCCCATGGTAATTCTCTCCCCCTAGAGACTACATTTACCTGTACTCATCCCATGGTAATTCTCTCTCCTAGAGACTACATTTACCTGTACTCGTCCCATGGTAATTCTCTCCTCCCTAGAGACTACATTTACCTGTACTCATCCCATGATAATCCTCTCCTCTCCAGAGACTACATTTACCTGTACTCTCCCATGGTAATTCTCCTCCCTAGAGACTACATTTACCTGTACTCATCCCATGGTAATTCTCTCCTCCCTAGAGACTACATTTACCTGTACTCATCCCATGGTAATTCTTTCCTCCTTAGAGACTACATTTACCTGTACTCATCCCATGGTAATCTTTCTCCTTAGAGACTACATTTACCTGTACTCATCCCATGGTAATTCTCTCCTCCCTAGAGACTACATTTACCTGTACTCATCCCATGGTAATTCTCTCCTCCCCAGCGTGTACATTCACATCACACAGAAAAGGAGTGAAATCGATGTTATAAGCGCTCTCGCTCAATGTGACCCCAGAGTCCCACTCTCTGACAGAGAAAACCATCCAGCCAAAGAATCCCTCCCTCCATCCCTTCCTCTCCCTCTCTTTTCTTCCACCGAAGGAAGGGCATTTGCACTTGTGCATGTATGCCATTAATTCCCCCCATTCACTCCCTCTCTCCGAGATGACAGGGGCCTTTTTTTCTTCTTTTTCTCGCTCCTTCAATTTGATTTTTTATTCCCTTTCATTTTTTACAAGGGCTCCTCGGCGGCTCCTCCTGTGAACCAGGAGGCCAGTTGAAAATGAGGCCCTTTTATTTGGCTGAGATTGAGTGCAGCCAGGCGGGCGGGCTGTGCAGACCCATTAAGGCTCCACCGCAGAGCGGGAGGTTGCCTGTCAGGGCCCTCTAATCCTCCACAGTTGCTGAGGGCTTGTGGGGAGGCTGTGGCCAGCAATAAAGAGGACATACTGGACTGGACTAGCCTGGATTGGACTAAAACTGGCTGGACTGGACTGGAATAAATGGAATGGACTAAATGGAATGGACTGGAGTGGACTAGGCAGGCTCTGCTCGACTGGAATATACTGGAATAGACTAGCCTAGACTGGAATGGACTGGACTAGAGTAGAGTAGACTAAACTAGACAGAGTTTGGGTACTACAGGGGGAATCAGTGGAGCAGCTCTGTGTTGGACCATGCATATACAAAATACAAACATTCAAGCCATCCCCCACCCCCATTTGGCCAATCGGATTACGTTTCTCTGTTCGTACTCCCTGTCTACAAGCAGCAAGTGGGAACCACCAACACAGAGAATAGTGAGGCGCTGGACAGAGGAGGCAGACTCCATGCTGCAGGACTGGTTTGAGAATAGTGATTGGAATATGTTCAAAGATTCATCCACCCAGGTCTCATTTATCAACATTGTCAGTCAAAGGCTTTGTTTAGGAATTGTGCTGATGATGTTGTACCCACAATTACAATCCGGACATACCCCAACCATAAACCCTGGATGAACGGTGAGATCTGTACCATGCTGAAGAACGTACTGCAGCGTACAAGGCAAACAGGTATGAGCTCAACACATCCATTAGGGACGCAAGAAGACAATACAGACTCAAACGTTAATAGATGTTCGACAACTCAGACTCGCAATGAATGTGGAAAGGACAACAGAATATCACAGACTACAAAAGCACCATCCAGCTGTGCGGTGCCCACCGAAGCCTCCCTCCCCAGACGAGCTTAACACATTCTATGCTCGCTTCGAGGCAGACAATACCGAGCCATTCAGGAAGACTCCCGCTGTTCCGGAAGACCAGGTGCTTCGCTCTCCAAGGATGATGTGAGGAAAACTCTCAAAAGAGGGACTATTCACAAAGCTGACGGCCCAGATGGCATCCCTATCCGCGTCCTGAGTGTCTGCTGAGGAGTAGAATGAGGAGTAGAATGAGGACATCTTCAACCTGTCCCTGTCCCTGTCACTGTCCCTGTCCCAGGCTGAGTAGTCCACTTGCTTCAAGGAGACCACCGTCGCCCCAGTACCCAAAAAGAACCAAAGTGACATGCTCAAATGACTGTCTCTCCTTCGCAGTCAAACCCATACCATCATGAGAGTGTTTGAGAGGCTGCTCATTGCCCACATCAAGACCAGCATGGAAGGCACACTGAACCCACCAATTAGCATACCGCTCTAACAGATCCACGGAAGATGCCATTTCCATCGCTCTT
>NW_022265586.1:0-9866 GCF_002021735.2 Oncorhynchus kisutch | reverse complement strand
TACCACTGATATGAATACCACTGATATGACCACCCTATGTGAATACCACTGATATGACCACCCTATATGAATACCACTGATACCCTATATGAATACCACTGATATGACCACCCTATATGAATACACTGATACCCTATATGAATACCACTGATATGACCACCCTATGTGAATACCACTGATATGACCACCCTATGTGAATACCACTGATATGACCACTCTATATGAATACCACTGATACCCTATATGAATACCACTGATACCTATGTGAATACCACTGATATGACCACCCTATGTGAATACACTGATATGACCAACCCTATATGAATACCACTGATATGACCACCTATGTGAATACCACTGATATGAAACCACTCTATATGAATACCACTGATATGACCACCCTATGTGAATACCACTGATATGACCACCCTATATGAATACCACTGATACAACCACTCTATATGAATACCACTGATATGACCACCCTATGTGAATACCACTGATATGACCACCTATATGAATACCACTGATATGACCACCCTATATGAATACCACTTATACCCTATATGAATACCACTGATATGACCACCTATATGAATACCACTGATATGACCACCCTATGTGAATACCACTGATATGAACACTCTATATGAATACCACTGATACCACCACTCTATATGAATACCACTGATACCCTATGTGAATACCACTGATATGACCACCCTATGTGAATACTACTGATATGACCACCCTATATGAATACCACTGATATGACCACCCTATGTGAATACCACTGATATGAACACCTATATGAATACCACTGATATGACCACCCTATGTGAATACCACTGATATGACCACCCTATATGAATACCACTGATATGACCACCCTATATGAATACCACTGATACCCTATATGAATACCACTGATATGACCACCCTATATGAATACCACTGATATGACCACCCTATATGAATACCACTGATACCATATATGAATACCACTGATATGACCACCCTATGTGAATACCACTGATATGACCACCTATATGAATACCACTGATATGACCACCCTATATGAATACACTGATATACCCTATATGAATACCACTGATATGACCACCCTATGTGAATACCACTGATATGACCACCCTATGAATACACTGATATGACCACCTATATGAATACCACTGATACGACCACCTATATGAATACCACTGATATGACCACCCTATATGAATACCACTGATATGACCACCCTATGTGAATACCACTGATATGACCACCCTATATGAATACCATTGATATGACCACCCTATGTGAATACCACTGATATGACCACCCTATGTGAATACCACTGATATGACACCCTATATGAATACCACTGATATGACCACCCTATGTGAATACCACTGATATGACCACCCTATGTGAATACCACTGATATGACCACCTATGTGAATACCACTGATATGAATTCCACTGATATGACAACCTATGTGAATACCACTGATATGACCACTCATATGAATACCACTGATACCCTATATGAATACCACTGATACCCTATGTGAATACCACTGATATGACCACCCTATGTGAATACACTGATATGACAACCCTATATGAATACCACTGATATGACCACCTATGTGAATACCACTGATATGACCACCCTATATGAATACCATGATATGACCACCTATGTGAATACCACTGATATGACCACCCATATGAATACCACTGATATGACCACCCTATATGAATACCACTGATACCCTATATGAATACCACTGATATGACCACCCTATGTGAATACCACTGATATGAACACCCTATGTGAATACCACTGATATGACCACCCTATATGAATACCACTGATAGACCACCCTATGAATACCACTGATTGACCACCCTATATGAATACCACTGATATGACCACCTATGTGAATACCACTGATATGACCACCCTATATGAATACCACTGATATGACCACCCTATGTGAATAACACTGATATGACCACCCTATGTGAATACCACTGATATGACCACCCTATATGAATACCACTGATATGACCACCCTATGTGAATACCACTGATATGACCACCCTATGTGAATACCACTGATATGACCACCCTATATGAATACCAATGATATGAATACCACTGATATGACCACCCTATTGGAATACCACTGATATGACCACCCTATTTGAATACCACTGATATGAATACCACTGATATGACCACCCTATGTGAATACCACTGATATGACCACCCTATATGAATACCACTGATACCTATATGAATACCACTGATATGACCACCCTATATGAATACCAATGATACCCTATATGAATACCAATGATATGACCACCCTATGTGAATACCACTGATATGACAACCTATGTGAATACCACTGATATGACCACTCTATATGAATACCACTGATACCCTATATGAATACACTGATACCCTATGTGAATACCACTGATATGACCACCCTATGTGAATACCACTGATATGACCACCCTATATGAATACCACTGATATGACCAGCCTATGTGAATACCACTGATATGAACACTCTATATGAATACCACTGATATGACCACCCTATGTGAATACCATGATATGACCACCCTATATGAATACCACTGATACACCACCCTATATGAATACCACTGATATGACCACCCTATGTGAATACCACTGATATGACCACCCTATTGAATACCACTGATATGACCACCCTATATGAATACCACTGATATGACCACCCTATGTGAATACCACTGATATGACCACCCTATTGAATACCACTGATATGACCACCCTATATGAATACCACTTATACCCTATATGAATACCACTGATATGACCACCCTATATGAATACCACTGATATGACCACCCTATGTGAATACCACTGATATGACCACTCTATATGAATACCACTGATACCCTATATGAATACCACTGATACCCTATGTGAATACCACTGATATGACCACCCTATGTGAATACCACTGATATGACCAACCCTGATGAATACCACTGATATGACACCCTATGTGAATACCACTGATATGAACACCCTATATGAATACCACTGATATGACCACCCTATGTGATACCCTGATATGACCACCCTATATGAATACCACTGATATGACCACCCTATATGAATACCACTGATACCCTATATGAATACACTGATATGACCACCTATGTGAATACCACTGATATGACCACCCTATGTGAATACCACTGATATGACCACCCTATATGAATACCACTGATATGACCCACTCTATATGAATACCACTGATATGACCACCCTATATGAATACACTGATATGACCACCCTATGTGAATACCACTGATATGACCACCCTATATGAATACCACTGATATGACCACCCTATGTGAATACCACTGATATGACCACCCTATGTGAATACCACTGATATGACCACCTGATATGAATACCACTGATATGACCACCCTATGTGAATACCACTGATATGACCACCCTATGTGAATACCACTGATATGACCACCCTATTTGAATACCACTGATATGAATACCACTGATATGACCACCCTATGTGAATACCACTGATATGACCACCCTATTGAATACCACTGATATGAATACACTGATATGACCACCCTATGTGAATACCACTGATATGACCACCCTATATGAATACCACTGATACCCTATATGAATACCACTGATATGACCACCCTATATGAATACCACTGATACCCTATATGAATACCACTGATATGACCACCCTATGTGAATACCACTGATATGACCACCTATGTGAATACCACTGATACGACCACTCTATATGAATACCACTGATACCCTATATGAATACCACTGATACCCTATGTGAATACCACTGATATGACCACCCTATGTGAATACCACTGATATGACACCCTGTATGAATACCACTGATATGACCAGCCTATGTGAATACCACTGATATGAACCTCTATATGAATACCACTGATATGACCACCCTATGTGAATACCACTGATATGACCACCCTATATGAATACCACTGATACAACCACGCTATATGAATACCACTGATATGACCCCTATGTGAATACCACTGATATGACCACCCTATATGAATACCACTGATACAACCACTCTATATGAATACCACTGATATGACCACCCTATGTGAATACCACTGATATGACCACCCTATATGAATACCACTGATATGACCACCCTATATGAATACCACTTATACCCTATATGAATACCACTGATATGACCACCCTATAGAATACCACTGATATGACCACCCTATGTGAATACCACTGATATGACCACCTATATGAATACCACTGATACCCTATATGAATACCACTGATACCCTATATGAATACCACTGATATGAACACCCTATATGAATACCACTGATATGACCACCCTATGTGAATACCCACTGATATGACCACCCTATATGAATACCACTGATATGACCACCCTATGAATACCACTGATAACCTATATGAATACACTGATATGACCACCCTATGTGAATACACTGATATGACCACCCTATGTGAATACCACTGATATGACCACCCTATATGAATACCACTGATATGACCACCCTATATGAATACCACTGATATGACCACCCTATATGAATACCACTGATATGACCACCCTATGTGAATACCACTGATATGACCACCCTATATGAATACCACTGATATGACCACCCTATGTGAATACCACTGATATGACCACCCTATTGAATACCACTGATATGACCACCCTATATGAATACCACTGATATGACCACCCTATGTGAATACCACTGATATGACCCCCTATGTGAATACCACTGATATGACCACCCTATTGAATACCACTGATATGAATACCACTGATATGACCACCCTATGTGAATACCACTGATATGACCACCCTATATGAATACCAGATTTACCCTATATGAATACCACTGATACCCTATGTGAATACCACTGATATGACCACCCTATGTGAATACCACTGATATGACCACCCTATATGAATACCACTGATATGACCACCCTATGTGAATACCACTGATATGACCACCCTATGTGAATTACTGATATGACCACCCTATATGAATACCACTGATACCCTATATGAATACCACTGATATGACCACCTATGTGAATACCACTGATATGACCACCCTATGTGAATACCACTGATATGACCACCCTATATGAATACCACTGATACCCTATATGAATACCACTGATACCTATGTGAATACCACTGATATGACCACCCTATGTGAATACAACTGATATGACAACCCTATATGAATACCACTGATATGACCACCCTATGTGAATACCACTGATATGAACACTCTATATGAATACCACTGATATGACCACCCTATGTGAATACCACTGATATGAGACAACCTATATGAATACCACTGATAGACCACCTATATGAATACCACTGATATGACCACCCTATGTGAATACCACTGATATGACCACCCTATATGAATACCACTGATACAACCACCCTATATGAATACCACTGATATGACCACCCTATGTGAATACCACTGATATGACACCCTATTGAATACCACTGATATGACCCCCTATATGAATAACACTGATATACCCTATATGAATACCACTGATATGACCACCTATATGAATACCACTGATATGACCACCCTATGTGAATACCACTGATATGACCACTCTATATGAATACCACTGATAACCTATATGAATACCACTGATACCCTATGTGAATACCACTGATATGACCACCCTATGTGAATACCACTGATATGACACCCTGTATGAATACCACTGATATGACCAGCCTATGTGAATACCACTGATATGAACACCTCTATATGAATACCAGATATACTGATATGACCACCCTATGTGAATACCACTGATATGACCACCCTATATGAATACCACTGATATGACCACCCTATATGAATACCACTGATATACCCTATATGAATACCACTGATATGACCACCCTATGTGAATACCACTGATATGACCACCCTATATGAATACCACTGATACCACCATATGAATACCACTGATAGACCACCCTATGTGAATACCACTGATATGACCACCCTATATGAATACCACTGATATGACCACCCTATATGAATACCACTGATACCCTATATGAATACCACTGATATGACCACCCTATGTGAATACCACTGATATGACCACCCTATGTGAATACCACTGATATGACCACCTATATGAATACCACTGATACGACCACCCTATATGAAACCACTGATATGACCACCCTATATGAATACCACTGATATGACCACCCTATGTGAATACCATGATATGACCACCCTATATGAATACCATGATATGACCACCCTATGTGAATACCACTGATATGACCACCCTATGTGAATACCACTGATATGACCACCCTATTGAATACCACTGATATGACCACCCTATGAATACCACTGATATGACCACCCTATGTGAATACCACTGATATGACCACCCTATTTGAATACACCTGATATGAATACCACTGATATGACCACCCTATGTGAATACCACTGATATGACCACCCTATATGAATACCAATGATACCCTATTGAATACCACTGATACCCCTATGTGAATACCACTGATATGACCACCCATGTGAATACCACTGATATGACAACCCTATATGAATACCACTGATATGACCACCCTATGTGAATACCACTGATATGAACACTATATGAATACCACTGATATGACCACCCTATGTGAATACCACTGATATGACCACCTATATGAATACCACTGATATGACCACCCTATATGAATACACACTGATACCCTATATGAATACCACTGATATGACCACTATGTGAATACCACTGATATGAACACCCTATGTGAATACCACTGATATGACCACCCTATATGAATACCACTGATAGACCACTCTATATGAATACCACTGATATGACCACCCTATATGAATACCACTGATATGACCACCCTATGTGAATACCATTGATATGACCACCCTATATGAATACCATTGATATGACCACCCTATGTGAATAACACTGATATGACCACCCTATGTGAATACCACTGATATGACCACCCTATTGAATACCACTGATATGACCACCCTATGTGAATACCACTGATATGACCACCCTATGTGAATACCACTGATATGACCACCCTATTGAATACCATGATATGAATACCACTGATATGACAACCCTATGTGAATACCACTGATATGACCACCCTATTGAATACCACTGATATGAATACCACTGATATGACCACCCTATGTGAATACCACTGATATGACCACCTATATGAATACCACTGATACCATATATGAATACCACTGATATGACCCCTATATGAATACCACTGATACCCTATATGAATACCAATGATATGACCACCCTATGTGAATACCACTGATATGACCACCCTATGTGAATACCACTGATACGACCACTCTATATGAATACCACTGATACCCTATA
Source organism: Oncorhynchus kisutch (assembly GCF_002021735.2). Taxonomy (NCBI): domain Eukaryota; kingdom Metazoa; phylum Chordata; class Actinopteri; order Salmoniformes; family Salmonidae; genus Oncorhynchus; species Oncorhynchus kisutch. The sequence goes on along the minus strand of NW_022265586.1, from coordinate 2,275 downwards.
TGAATACCACTGATACCCTATGTGAATACCACTGATATGACCACCCTATGTGAATACTACTGATATGACAACCCTGTATGAATACCACTGATATGACCAGCCTATGTGAATACCACTGATAGGAACACTCTATATGAATACCACTGATATGACCACCCTATGTGAATACCACTGATATGACCACCCTATATGAATACCACTGATACAACCACGCTATATGAATACCACTGATATGACCACCCTATGTGAATACCACTGATATGACCACCCTATATGAATACCACTGATACAACCACTCTATATGAATACCACTGATATGACCACCCTATGTGAATACCACTGATATGACCACCCTATATGAATACCACTGATATGACCACCCTATATGAATACACACTTATACCCTATATGAATACCACTGATATGACCACCCTATATGAATACCACTGATATGACACCCTATGTGAATACCACTGATGACCACTCTATATGAATACCACTGATACCCTATATGAATACCACTGATACCCTAGTGAAATACCACTGATATGAACACTATATGAATACCACTGATATGACCACCCTATGTGAATACCACTGATATGACCACCCTATATGAATACCACTGATATGACCACCCGATATGAATACCACTGATACCCTATATGAATACCACTGATATGACCACCCTATGTGAATACCACTGATATGAACACCCTATGTGAATACCACTGATATGACCACCCTATATGAATACCACTGATAGACCACCTATATGAATACCACTGATATGACCACCCTATATGAATACCACTGATATGACCACCCTATGTGAATACCACTGATATGACACCCTATATGAATACCACTGATATGACCACCCTATGTGAATACCACTGATATGACCACCCTATGTGAATACCACTGATATGACCACCCTATTTGAATACACTGATATGACCACCCTATGTGAATACCACTGATATGACCACCCTATGTGAATACCATGATATGACCACCTATATGAATACCACTGATATGAATACCAATGATATGACACCCTATGTGAATACCACTGATATGACCACTCTATATGAATACCACTGATGAACCCTATATGAATACCACTGATACCCTATGTGAATACCACTGATATGACCACCCTATGTGAATACCACTGATATGACCACCTGTATGAATACCACTGATATGACCACCCTATGTGAATACCACTGATATGACCACCCTATATGAATACCACTGATATGACACCCTATGTGAATAACCTGATATGACCACCCTATATGAATACCACTGATGACCACCCTATATGAATACCACTGATACCCTATATGAATACCACTGATATGACCACCCTATGTGAATACCACTGATATGAACACCCTATGTGAATACCACTGATATGACCACCCTATATGAATACCACTGATATGACCACCCTATGTGAATACCACTGATATGACCACCTGATATGAATACCACTGATATGACCACCCTATGTGAATACCACTGATATGACCACCCTATGTGAATACCACTGATATGACACCCTATATGAATACCACTGATATGACCCACTGATATGACACCCCCTAGTGAATACCACTGATATGACCACCCTATATGAATACCACTGATATGAATACCTGATATGACACCTATGTGAATACCACTGATATGACCACCCTATATGAATACCACTGATACCTATATGATACCACTGATATGACCACCCTATATGAATACCACTGATACCCTATATGAATACCACTGATATGACCACCCTATGTGAATACCACTGATATGACACACCCTATGTGAATACCACTGATACGACCACCTATATGAATACCACTGATGATACCCTATATGAATACCACTGATACCCTATGTGAATACCACTGATATGACCACCCTATATGAATACCACTGATATGACTACAAACCCTATATGAATACCACTGATATGACCAGCCTATGTGAATACCACTGATATGAACCCTCTATAGAATACCACTGATATGACCACCCATGTGAATACCACTGATATGACCACCCTATATGAATACCACTGATTACAACCACCTATATGAATACCACTGATATGACCACCCTATGTGAATACCACTGATATTGACCACCCTATATGAATAACACTGATACGACCACCTATATGAATACCACTGATATGACCACCTATGTGAATACCACATATGACCACCCTATATGAATACCACTGATATGACCACCCTAT
>NW_022265585.1:0-9874 GCF_002021735.2 Oncorhynchus kisutch | reverse complement strand
ATTCTGCATTTCAAGTTTGCAACTTGCTGAAAACTGTCCACGTGTTCATTTCATCTCAACCTAGACACAGCACAGCAAAAACTTGGACATCCAGAGTGCATCAACATGATTTAGAGCTTGTTTATGGAAAAGTGCTTATTTCTGCATTTCAATGTTGCAACTTGCTGAAAACTGTCCACGGTGTTTTCATACATCTCAATAACACAGCAAACAAAATTTTTTATCCAGAGTGCTTCAAACATGATTTAGAGCTTGTTTATGGAAAAGTGCTTATTTCTGCATTTCAATGTTGCAACTTGCTGAAAACTGTCCACGGTGTTCATTTCATCTCACCTAGACACAGACAGCACAGCAAATTGGACATCCAGAGTGCATCAAACATGATTTAGAGCTTGTTTATGGAAAAGTGCTTATTTCTGCATTTCAATGTTGTAACTTGCTGAAAACTACCGTGTGTTCATACATCTCGAATAACACAACAAAAAATTTTTTTATCCAGAGTGCATCAAACATGATTTAGAGCTTGTTTATGGAAAAGTGCTTATTTCTGCATTTCAATGTTGCAACTTGCTGAAAACTGTCCACGGCGTTCATTTCATCTCACCTAGACACAGCACAGCAAAAATTGGACATCCAGAGTGCATCAAACATGATTTAGAGCTTGTTTATGGAAAAGTGCTTATTTCTGCATTTCAATGTTGCAACTTGCTGAAAACTGTCCACGGTGTTCATTTCATCTCAACCTAGACACAGCACAGCAAATTTGATATCCAGAGTGCATCAAACATGATTTAGAGCTTTGTTTATGGAAAAGTGCTTATTTCTGCATTTCAATGTTGCAACTTGCTGAAAACTGTCCACGGTGTTCATTTCATCTCAACTAGACACAGCACAGCAAAAATGGATTCCAGAGTGCATCAAACATGATTTAGAGCTTGTTTATGGAAAAGTGCTTTTTTCTGCATTTCAATGTTGCAACTTGCTGAAAACAGTCTACAGTGTTTTCATAACACTCGAATAATAACAAAACATTTTTTTATCCAGAGTGCTTCAAACATGATTTAGAGCTTGTTTATGGAAAAGTGCATTTCTGCATTTCAATGTTGCAACTTGCTGAAAACTGTCCACGGTGTTCATTTCATCTCAACTAGACACAGCACAGCAAAAATTGGACATCCAGAGTGCATCAAACATGATTTAGAGCTTGTTTATGGAAAAGTGCTTATTTCTGCATTTCAATGTTGTAACTTGCTGAAAAACTGTCCACGGCGTTCATTTCATCTCAACCTAGAAACACACACAGCAAAATTGGATATCCAGAGTGCATCAAACATGATTTAGAGCTTGTTTATGGAAAAGTGCTTATTTCTGCATTTCAATGTTGCAACTTGCTGAAAACATCTACACGTGTTTTCATAACATCTCGAATAAACATAACAAAACATTTTTTTATCCAGAGTGCTCAAACATGATTTAGAGCTTGTTTATGGAAAAGTGCTTATTTCTGCATTTCAATGTTGCAACTTGCTGAAAACTGTCCACGGGTTCATTTCATCTCAACCTAGACACAGCACAGCAAAATTGGACATCCAGAGTGCATCAAACATGATTTAGAGCTTGTTTATGGAAAAGTGCTTATTTCTGCATTTCAATGTTGCAACTTGCTGAAAACTGTCCACGGTGTTCATTTCATCTCAACTAGACACAGCACAGCAAAAATTGGACATCCAGAGTGCATCAAACATGATTTAGAGCTTGTTTATGGAAAAGTGCTTATTTCTGCATTTCAATGTTGTAACTTGCTGAAAACAGTCTACAGTGTTTTCATAACATCTCGAATAAACATAACAAAAACATTTTTTATCCAGAGTGCTTCAAACATGATTTAGAGCTTGTTTATGGAAAAGTGCTCATTTCTGCATTTCAATGTTGCAACTTGCTGAAAACTGTCCACGGCGTTCATTTCATCTCAACCTATACACAGCACAGCAAAAATTGGATATCCAGAGTGCATCAAACATGATTTAGAGCTTGTTTATGGAAAAGTGCTTATTTCTGCATTTCAATGTTGTAACTTGCTGAAAACAGTCTACAGTGTTTTCATAACATCTCGAATAAACATAACAAAAACATTTTTTTATCCAGAGTGCTTCAAACATGATTTAGAGCTTGTTTATGGAAAAGTTCTTATTTCTGCATTTCAATGTTTCAACTTGCTGAAAACTGTCCACGGCGTTCATTTCATCTCAACCTAGACACAGCACAGCACAAATTGGATATCCAGAGTGCATCAAACATGATTTAGAGCTTGTTTATGGAAAAGTGCTTATTTCTGCATTTCAATGTTGTAACTTGCTGAAAACAGTCTACAGTGTTTTCATAACATCTCGAATAAACATACAAAAACATTTTTTATCCAGAGTGCATCAAACATGATTTAGAGCTTGTTTATGGAAAGTGCTTATTTCTGCATTTCAATGTTGCAACTTGCTGAAAACTGTCCACGGCGTTCATTTCATCTCATCCTAGACACAGCACAGCAAAAATTGGACATCCAGAGTGCATCAAACATGATTTAGAGCTTGTTTATGGAAAAGTGCTTATTTCTGCATTTCAATGTTGTAACTTGCTGAAAACAGTCTACAGTGTTTTCATAACATCTCGAATAAACATAAGAAAAACATTTTTTTATCCAGAGTGCTTCAAACATGATTTAGAGCTTGTTTATGGAAAAGTGCTTATTTCTGCATTTCAATGTTTCAACTTGCTGAAAACTTTCCACGGCGTTCATTTCATCTCAACCTAGACACAGCACAGCAAAAAATTGGATATCCAGAGTGCATCAAACATGATTTAGAGCTTGTTTATGGAAAAGTGCTTATTTCTGCATTTCAATGTTGTAACTTGCTGAAAACAGTCTACAGTGTTTTCATAACATCTCGAATAAACATAACAAAAACATTTTTTATCCAGAGTGCTTCAAACATGATTTAGAGCTTGTTTATGGAAAAGTGCTTATTTTTGCATTTCAATGTTTCAACTTGCTGAAAACTGTCCACGGCGGTCATTTCATCTCAACCTAGACACAGCACAGCAAAAATTGGATATCCAGAGTGCATCAAACATGATTTAGAGCTTGTTTATGGAAAAGTGCTTATTTCTGCATTTCAATGTTGTAACTTGCTGAAAACAGTCTACAGTGTTTTCATAACATCTCGAATAAACATAACAAAAACATTTTTTTATCCAGAGTGCTTCAAACATGATTTAGAGCTTGTTTATGGAAAAGTGCTTATTTCTGCATTTCAATGTTGCAACTTGCTGAAAACTGTCCACGGCGTTCATTTCATCTCAACCTAGACACAGCACAGCAAAAATTGGATATCCAGAGTGCATCAAACATGATTTAGAGCTTGTTTATGGAAAAGTGCTTATTTCTGCATTTCAATGTTGTAACTTGCTGAAAACAGTCTACAGTGTTTTCATAACATCTCGAATAAACATAACAAAAACATTTTTTTATCCATAGTGCTTCAAACATGATTTAGAGCTTGTTTATGGAAAAGTGCTCATTTCTGCATTTCAATGTTGCAAACTTGCTGAAAACTGTCCACGGCGTTCATTTCATCTCAACCTAGACACAGCAACAGCAAAATTGGATATCCAGAGTGCATCAAACATGATTTAGAGCTTGTTTATGGAAAAGTGCGTATTTCTGCATTTCAATGTTGTAACTTGCTGAAAACAGTCTACAGTGTTTTTCATAACATCCTCGAATAAACATACAAAAAACTTTTTTATCCAGAGTGCTTCAAACATGATTTAGAGCTTGTTTATGGAAAGTGCTTATTTCTGCATTTCAATGTTGTCAACTTGCTGAAAACTGTCCACGGGCGTTCATTTCATCTCAACCTAGAACAGCACAGCAAAAATTGGATATCCATAGTGCATCAAACATGATTTAGAGCTTGTTTATGGAAAGTGCTTATTTCTGCATTTCAATGTTGTAACGTGCTGAAAACAGTCTACAGTGTTTTCATAACATCTCGAATAAACATAACAAAAACATTTTTTTATCCAGAGTGCTTCAAACATGATTTAGAGCTTGTTTATGGAAAAGTGCTTATTTCTGCATGTATTCAATGTTGCAACTTGCTGAAAACTGTCCACGGGCGTTCATTTCATCTCAACCTATACACACGCACAGCAAAAATTGGATATCCCAGAGGGCATCAAACATGATTTAGAGCTTGTTTATGGAAAAGTGCTTATTTCTGCATTTCAATGTTGTAACTTGCTGAAAACAGTCTACAGTGTTTTCATAACATCTCGAATAAACATAACAAAACATTTTTTATCCAGAGTGCTTCAAACATGATTTAGAGCTTGTTTATGGAAAGTGCTTATTTCTGCATTTCAATGTTTCAACTGCTGAAAACTGTCCACGGCGTTCATTTCATCTCAGACCTAGACACAGCACAGCAAAAATTGGATCATCCAGAGTGCAATCAAACTGATTTAGAGCTTGTTTATGGAAAAGTGCTTATTTCTGCATTTCAATGTTGTAACTTGCTGAAAACAGTCTACAGTGGTTTCATAACATCTCGAATAAACATAACAAAACATTTTTTTATCCAGAGTGCTTCAAACATGATTTAGAGCTTGTTTATGGAAAAGTGCTTATTTCTTGCATTTCAATGTTGCAACTTGCTGAAAACTGTCCACGTGTTCATTTCATCTCAACTAGACACAGCACAGCAAAATTGGACATCCAGAGTGCATCAAACATGATTTAGAGCTTGTTTATGGAAAAGTGCTTATTTCTGCATTTCAATGTTGCAACTTGCTGAAAACTGTCCACAGTGTTTTTCATAACATCTCGAATAAACAACAAAAATTTTTTATCCAGAGTGCTTCAAACATGATTTAGAGCTTGTTTATGGAAAAGTGCTTATTTCTGCATTTCAATGTTGTAACTTGCTGAAAACAGTCTACATGTTTTTCATAACATCTCGATAACATAACAGCAAACATTTTTTATCCAGAGTGCTTCAAACATGATTTAGAGCTTGTTTATGGAAAAGTGCTTATTTCTGCATTTCAATGTTGCAACTTGCTGAAAACTGTCCACGCGTTCATTTCATCTCAACCTAGACACAGCACAGCAAAAATTGGACATCCAGAGTGCATCAAACATGATTTAGAGCTTGTTTATGGAAAAGTGCTTATTTTTTCTTGCATTTCAATGTTGTAACTTGCTGAAAACAGTCTACATGTTTCATAACATCTCGAATAACATAACAAAACATTTTTTATCCAGAGTGCTTCAAACATGATTTAGAGCTTGTTTATGGAAAAGTGCTTATTTCTGCATTTCAATGTTGCAACTTGCTGAAAACTGTCCACGGCGTTCATTTCATCTCAACCTAGACACAGCACAGCAAAAATTGGATATCCAGAGTGCATCAAACATGATTTAGAGCTTGTTTATGGAAAAGTGCTTATTTCTGCATTTCAATGTTGCAACTTGCTGAAAACTGTCCACGTTCATTTCATCTCAACTAGACACAGCACAGCAAAAAATTGGATATCCAGAGTGCATCAAACATGATTTAGAGCTTGTTTATGGAAAGTGCTTATTTCTTATTTCTGCATTTCAATGTTGCAACTTGCTGAAAACAGTCCACAGTGTTTTCATAACATCTCGAATAAACATAACAAAAACATTTTTTATCCAGAGTGCTTCAAACATGATTTAGAGCTTGTTTATGGAAAAGTGCTTATTTCTGCATTTCAATGTTGCAACTTGCTGAAAACTGTCCACGGCGTTCATTTCATCTCAACCTAGACACAGCACAGCAAAAATTGGACATCCAGAGTGCATCAAACATGATTTAGAGCTTGTTTATGGAAAAGTGCTTATTTCTGCATTTCAATGTTGTAACTTGCTGAAAACAGTCTACAGTGTGTTTCATAACATCTCGAATAAACATAACAAAACATTTTTTTATCCAGAGTGCTTCAAACATGATTTAGAGCTTGTTTATGGAAAAGTGCTTATTTCTGCATTTCAATGTTGCAACTTGCTGAAAACTGTCCACGGGTTTCATTTCATCTCAACCTAGACACAGCACAGCAAAAATTGGACATCCAGAGTGCATCAAACATGATTTAGAGCTTGTTTATGGAAAAGTGCTTATTTCTGCATTTCAATGTTGTAACTTGCTGAAAACAGTCTACAGTGTTTTCATAACATCTCGAATAAACATAACAAAAACATTTTTTATCCAGAGTGCTTCAAACATGATTTAGAGCTTGTTTATGGAAAAGTGCTTATTTCTGCATTTCAATGTTGCAACTTGCTGAAAACTGTCCACGGCGTTCATTTCATCTCAACCTAGACACAGCACAGCAAAAATTGGATATCCAGAGTGCATCAAACATGATTTAGAGCTTGTTTATGGAAAAGTGCTTATTTCTGCATTTCAATGTTGTAACTTGCTGAAAACAGTCTACAGTGTTTTTAACATCTCGAATAAACATAACAAAACATTTTTTTATCCAGAGTGCTTCAAACATGATTTAGAGCTTGTTTATGGAAAAGTGCTTATTTCTGCATTTCAATGTTGCAACTTGCTGAAAACTGTCCACGGCGTTCATTTCATCTCAACTAGACACAGCACAGCAAAATTGGATATCCAGAGTGCATCAAACATGATTTAGAGCTTGTTTATGGAAAAGTGCTTATTTCTGCATTTCAATGTTGCAACTTGCTGAAAACTGTCCACGGTGTTCATTTCATCTCAACTAGACACAGCACAGCAAAATTGGATATCCAGAGTGCATCAAACATGATTTAGAGCTTGTTTATGGAAAAGTGCTTATTTCTGCATTTCAATGTTGCAACTTGCTGAAAACAGTCCACGGTGTTTTTCATAACCTCCGATAAACACAACAAAAACATTTTTTATCCAGAGTGCATCAAACATGATTTAGAGCTTGTTTATGGAAAAGTGCTTATTTCTGCATTTCAATGTTGCAACTTGCTGAAAACAGTCACAGTGTTTTCATTTCATCTCGAATAAACATAACAAAAACATTTTTTTATCCAGAGTGCTTCAAACATGATTTAGAGCTTGTTTATGGAAAAGTGCTTATTTCTGCATTTCAATGTTGCAACTTGCTGAAAACTGTCCACGGCGTTCATTTCATCTCAACCTAGACACAGCACAGCAAAATTGGATATCCAGAGTGCATCAAACATGATTTAGAGCTTGTTTATGGAAAAGTGCTTATTTCTGCATTTCAATGTTTAACTTGCTGAAAACAGTCTACAGTGTTTTCATAACATCTCGAATAAACATAACAAAAACATTTTTTTTCCAGAGTGCTTCAAACATGATTTAGAGCTTGTTTATGGAAAGTGCTTATTTCTGCATTTCAATGTTGCAACTTGCTGAAAACTGTCCACGGCGTTCATTCATCTCAACCTAGACACAGCACAGCAAAAATTGGATATCCAGAGTGCATCAAACATGATTTAGAGCTTGTTTATGGAAAAGTGCTTATTTCTGCATTTCAATGTTGCAACTTGCTGAAACTGTCCACGGTGTTCATTTCATCTCAACCTAGACACAGCACAGCAAAAATTGGACATCCAGAGTGCATCAAACATGATTTAGAGCTTGTTTATGGAAAAGTGCTTATTTCTGCATTTCAATGTTGCAACTTGCTGAAAACTGTCTACAGTGTTTTCATAACATCTCGAATAACATAACAAAACATTTTTTATCCAGAGTGCTCAAACATGATTTAGAGCTTGTTTATGGAAAAGTGCTTATTTCTGCATTTCAATGTTGCAACTTGCTGAAAACTGTCCACGGCGTTCATTTCATCTCAACCTAGACACAGCACAGCAAAAATTGGACATCCAGAGTGCATCAAACATGATTTAGAGCTTGTTTATGGAAAAGTGCTTATTTCTGCATTTCAATGTTGTAACTTGCTGAAAACAGTCTACAGTGTTTTCATAACATCTCGAATAAACATAACAAAAACATTTTTTATCCAGAGTGCTTCAAACATGATTTAGAGCTTGTTTATGGAAAAGTGCTTATTTCTGCATTTCAATGTTGCAACTTGCTGAAAACTGTCCACGGGTTCATTTCATCTCAACCTAGACACAGCACAGCAAAAATTGGACATCCAGAGTGCATCAAACATGATTTAGAGCTTGTTTATGGAAAGTGCTTATTTCTGCATTTCAATGTTGTAACTTGCTGAAACAGTCTACAGTGTTCATAACATCTCGAATAAACATAACAAAAACATTTTTTTATCCAGAGTGCTTCAAACATGATTTAGAGCTTGTTTATGGAAAAGTGCTTATTTCTGCATTTCAATGTTGCAACTTGCTGAAAACTGTCCACGGCGTTCATTTCATCTCAACTATACACAGCACAGCAAAAATTGGACATCCAGAGTGCATCAAACATGATTTAGAGCTTGTTTATGGAAAAGTGCTTATTTCTGCATTTCAATGTTGCAACTTGCTGAAAACTGTCCACGGTGTTCATTTCATCTCAACCTAGACACAGCACAGCAAAAATTGGACATCCAGAGTGCATCAAACATGATTTAGAGCTTGTTTATGGAAAAGTGCTTATTTCTGCATTTCAATGTTGCAACTTGCTGAAAACAGTCTACAGTGTTTTCATAACATCTCGAATAAACATACAAAAACATTTTTTTATATCCAGAGTGCTTCAAACATGATTTAGAGCTTGTTTATGGAAAAGTGCTTATTTCTGCATTTCAATGTTGCAACTTGCTGAAAACTGTCCACGGCGTTCATTTCATCTCAACCTAGACACAGCACAGCAAAATTGGACATCCAGAGTGCATCAAACATGATTTAGAGCTTGTTTATGGAAAGTGCTTATTTCTGCATTTCAATGTTGTAACTTGCTGAAAACAGTCTACAGTGTTTTCATAACATCTCGAATAAACATAACAAAAACATTTTTTATCCAGAGTGCTTCAAACATGATTTAGAGCTTGTTTATGGAAAAGTGCTTATTTCTGCATTTCAATGTTGCAACTTGCTGAAAACTGTCCACGGTGTTCATTTCATCTCAACCTAGACACAGCACAGCAAAAATTGGACATCCAGAGTGCATCAAACATGATTTAGAGCTTGTTTATGGAAAAGTGCTTATTTCTGCATTTCAATGTTGTAACTTGCTGAAAACATCTACGTGTTTCATAACATCTCGAATAAACATAACAAAACATTTTTTTATCAGAGTGCATCAAACATGATTTAGAGCTTGTTTATGGAAAAGTGCTTATTTCTGCATTTCAATGTTGCAACTTGCTGAAAACTGTCCACGGTTTCATTTCATCTCAACCTAGACACAGCACAGCAAAATTGGATATCCAGAGTGCATCAAACATGATTTAGAGCTTGTTTATGGAAAAGTGCTTATTTCTGCATTTCAATGTTGCAACTTGCTGAAAACTGTCCACGGTGTTCATTTCATCTCAACTAGACACAGCACAGCAAAATTGGACATCCAGAGTGCATCAAACATGATTTAGAGCTTGTTTATGGAAAGTGCTTATTTCTGCATTTCAATGTTGCAACTTGCTGAAAACTGTCTACAGTGTTTTCATAACATCTCGAATAAACATAACAAAAACATTTTTTATCCAGAGTGCTTCAAACATGATTTAGAGCTTGTTTATGGAAAAGTGCTTATTTCTGCATTTCAATGTTGCAACTTGCTGAAAACTGTCCACGGCGTTCATTTCATCTCAACCTAGACACAGCACAGCAAAAATTGGACATCCAGAGTGCATCAAAACATGATTT
>NW_022265584.1:430000-437629 GCF_002021735.2 Oncorhynchus kisutch | reverse complement strand
TGGGTGTCTCTGTCTCTCTCTGATAAAACTAAGCACTAAGCTTCTCTCTCTCCTCTCTCTGGGTGTTCCCTCTCTCTATCTGGGTGTCTCTGTCTCCCTCCTCTCATCTCCCCTCTGCTCTACCTATCTGATAAACACTAAACACTAAGCACTAAGCTTCTCTCTCTCCCTCTCTCTCTCTTTGGGTATCTATGTCTCTCTCTCTCTCTCTCTCTCTGGGTATCTCTGTCTCTCTCTCTCTCTGTCTCTGGGTGTCTCTCGCTCTCTCTGGGTATCTCTGTCTCTCTCTCTGTCTCTCTCTCTCTCTCTCTGGGTATCTCTGTCTCTCTGTCTCTCTCTCTCTGGGTGTCCTCTCTCTCTCTGGGTGTCTCTGTCTCTCTCTCTGGGTGTCTCTGTCTCTCTCTCTGGGTGTCTCTGTCCTCTCTCTCTCTAGGTGTCTCCTCTCCTCTCCTCTCCTCTCCTTCTCCTCTCCCCTCCTCTCCCCTCCTCTCCCCTCCGCTCTCTACCTATCTGATAAACACTAAGCACTAAGCTTCTCTCTCTCCCTCTCTCTCTCTGGGTGTCTCTCTCTCTCTGGGTGTCTCTCTCTCTCTCTGGGTGTCTCTCTCTCTCTCTGGGTGTCTCTGTCTCTCTCTCTGGGTGTCTCTGTCTCTCTCTCTGGGTTGTCTCTGTCTCCCTCCTCTCCTCTCCCCTCCACTCTACCTATCTGATAAACACTAAGCCTCTCTCTCTCTCTCTCTCTCTGGGTGTCTCTGTCTCTCTCTCTCTCTGGGTGTCTCTGTCTCTCTCTCTCTCTGGGTGTCTCTGTCTCTCTCTCTGGTGTCCTCTCTGATAAACACTAAGCACTAAGCTTCTCTCTATCCCTCTCTCTGGGTGTCCCTCTCTCTCTCTGGGTGTCTCTGTCTCCCTCCTCTCCTCTCCCCTCCGCTCTACCTATCTGATAAACACTAAACACTAAGCACTAAGCTTCTCTCGCTCCCCCTCTCTCTTTGGGTATCTCTGTCTCTCTCTCTCTCTCTCTCTCTGGGTATCTCTGTCTCTCTCTCTCTCTCTGTCTCTGGGTGTCTCTCGCTCTCTCTGGGTATCTCTGTCTCTCTCTCTGTCTCTCTCTCTCTCTCTCTCTCTCTCTGGGTATCTCTGTCTCTCTGTCTCTCTCTCAATTCAATTCAATTCAATTCAATGCAAGGGCTTTATTGGCATGGGAAACATGTGTTAACATTGCCAAAGCAAGTGAGGTAGACAACATACAAAGTGAATATATAAAGTGAAAAACAACAAAATTAACAGTAAACATTACACATACAGAAGTTTCAAAACAGTAAAGACATTACAAATGTCATATTATATATATATACAGTGTTCTAACAATGTACAAATGGCTAAAGGACACAAGATAAAATAAATAAGCATAAATATGGGTTGTATTTACAATGGTGTTTGTTCTTCACTGGTTGCCCTTTTCTCGTGGCAACAGGTCACAAATCTTGCTGCTGTGATGGCACACTGTTCACAATTCACAGGTTTTTCAAATTGGATTTGTTTTCGAATTCTTTGTGGATCTGTGTAATCTGAGGGAAATATGTCTCTCTAATATGGTCATACATTGGGCAGGAGGTTAGGAAGTGCAGCTCAGTTTCCACCTCATTTTGTGGGCAGTGAGCACATAGCCTGTCTTCTCTTGAGAGCCATGTCTGCCTACGGCGGCCTTTCTCAATAGCAAGGCTATGCTCACTGAGTCTGTACATAGTCAAGGCTTTCCTTAATTTTGGGTCAGTCACAGTGGTCAGGTATTCTGCCGCTGTGTACTCTCTGTGTAGGGCCAAATAGCATTCTAGTTTGCTCTGTTTTTTTGTTAATTCTTTCCAATGTGACAAGTAATTATCTTTTTGTTTTCTCATGATTTGGTTGGGTCTAATTGTGCTGCTGTCCTGGGGCTCTGTAGTGTGTGTTTGTGTTTGTGAACAGAGCCCCAGGACCAGCTTGCTTAGGGGACTCTTCTCCAGGTTCATCTCTCTGTAGGTGATGGCTTTGTTATGGAAGGTTTGTGAATCGCTTCCTTTTAGGTGGTTGTAGAATTTAACAGCTCTTTTCTGGATTTTGATAATTAGTGGGTATCGGCCTAATTCTGCTCTGCATGCATTATTTGGTGTTCTACGTTGTACACGGAGGATATTTTTGCAGAATTCTGCGTGCAGAGTCTCAATTTGGTGTTTGTCCCATTTTGTGAAGTCTTGGTTGGTGAGCGGACCCCAGACCTCACAACCATAAAGGGCAATGGGCTCTATGACTGATTCAAGTATTTTTTGCCAAATCCTAATTGGTATGTTGAAATTTATGTTTCTTTTGATGGCATAGAATGCCCTTCTTGCCTTGTCTCTCAGATAGTTCACAGCTTTGTGGAAGTTACCTGTGGTGCTGATGTTTAGGCCAAGGTATGTATCGTTTTTTGTGTGCTCTAGGGCAACAGTGTCTAGATGGAATTTGTATTTGTGGTCCTGGTGACTGGACCTTTTTTGGAACACCATTATTTTGGTCTTACTGAGATTTACTGTCAGGGCCCAGGTCTGACAGAATCTGTGCATAAGATCTAGGTGCTGCTGTAGGCCCTCCTTGGTTGGTGACAGAAGCACCAGATCATCAGCAAACAGCAGACATTTGACTTCGGATTCTAGCAGGGGGAGGCCGGGTGCTGCAGACTTTTCTAGTGCCCTCGCCAATTCGTTGATATATATGTTGAAGAGGGTGGGGCTTAAGCTGCATCCCTGTCTAACCCCACGACCCTGTGTGAAGAAATGTGTGTGTTTTTTGCCAATTTTAACCGCACACTTGTTGTTTGTGTACATGGATTTTATAATGTCGTATGTTTACCCCCAACACCACTTTCCATCAGTTTGTATAGCAGACCCTCATGCCAGATTGAGTCGAAGGCTTTTTTGAAATCAACAAAGCATGAGAAGACTTTGCCTTTGTTTTGGTTTGTTTGGTTGTCAATTAGGGTGTGCAGGGTAAATACATGGTCTGTTGTACGGTAATTTGGTAAAAAGCCAATTTGACATTTGCTCAGTACATTGTTTTCATTGAGGAAATGTACGAGTCTGCTGTTAATAATAATGCAGAGGATTTTCCCAAGGTTACTGTTGACACATATTCCACGGTAGTTATTGGGGTCAAATTTGTCTCCACTTTTGTGGATTGGGGTGATCAGTCCTTGGTTCCAAATATTGGGGAAGATGCCAGAGCTAAGTATGATGTTAAAGAGTTTTAGTATAGCCAATTGGAATTTGTTGTCTGTATATTTGATCATTTCATTGAGGATACCATCAACACCACAGGCCTTTTTGGGTTGGAGGGTTTTTATTTTGTCCTGTAACTCTTTCAATGTAATTGGAGAATCCAGTGGGTTCTGGAATCCAGTGGGTTCTGGAATCCAGTGGGTTCTGGTCTTTAATAGTTGATTCTAAGATCTGTGTTTGATCATGTATATGTTTTTGCTCTTTATTCTTTGTTATAGAGCCAAAAAGATTGGAGAAGTGGTTTACCCATACATCTCCATTTTGGATAGATAATTCTTCGTGTTGTTGTTTGTTTAGTGTTTTCCAATTTTCCCAGAAGTGGTTAGAGTCTATGGATTCTTCAATTGCATTGAGCTGATTTCTGACATGCTGTTCCTTCTTTTTCCGTAGTGTATTTCTGTATTGTTTTAGTGATTCACCATAGTGAAGGCGTAGACTCAGGTTTTCCGGGTCTCTATGTTTTTGGTTGGACAGGTTTCTCAATTTCTTTCTTAGATTTTTGCATTCTTCATCAGGACCATGCCCCAGGACTACCTGACAGGACTACCTGACATGATGACTCCTTGCTGTCCCCAGTCCACCTGGCCATGCTGCTGCTCCAGTTTCAACTTCCATTAAATAATTTTTGGTTCCATTGAAACATTAATAAAGTACAGTATTTTTCACATGTTGGTATTTTGAGTTTATCACTATAATTGTATTGTTTATATTTTTTAAAGAATTGTTTGTGCCAGTCAGGGTTGCCAGTAATTTTGGAGCCCAATGTAGGTAGCACACAGGAGGACATTTTACTCTGTTTAACATAATTTCCTTTTGAATTTCTAGCCAAATGTAAAATGTTCCTGTTTTGATTAATTTAATAGAGTGAGTTAGGTCTGCTTGTAATGACGTTCTTCGTTTGTTGAAAGAGAGGACCGAAATGCAGCGTGGTGGTTACTCATGTCTTTAATGAAAAAAGTGACGATACATGAAATAACTAATAAATACGAAAACAACAAACGGAACGTGAAACCTAATTACAGCCTATCTGGTGAAACTACACAGAGACAGGAACAATCACCCACCAAATACAAAGTGAAACTCAGGCTACCTAAATACGGTTCCCAATCAGAGGCAACGAGAAGCACCTGACTGCTGATTGAGAACCGCCTCAGGCAGCCAAGCCTATACAACACCCCTAATCAGCCGCGATCCCAAATACTACAAACCCCAATACGAAACACAACACACAAACCCATGTCACACCCTGGCCTGAACAAATAATTAAAGAAAACACAAAATACTAAGACCAAGGCGTGACACTGCTCTATACCAAATTAGCATTCCCCCTGAGTCCCTTCCCTGTTTAACACCTGGTAGTTTGGTGGATGGGACTACCAGCTCTCTGTAATCAAGAGGGTAATCAGTGGGTCTGGGTTCCTGCTCTTCAGGCCAAAGGCAGATGACCTCAGGCCTTGGATATTCCAGGATGAGATAGTGAAGGCTTTGTGTTCCATAAAGTGTCCAGTGTTGTTGGTCGTGTGGTTTGGCATCAGACCAGTAATTGTGAGCAAAGCCTGCTGAGCATCTGGTACATGTCATTGGCTTGGGCTAGTGTAAGAGGGCGTATGGGGGACTTCCATGTTGAGGCCCTCTTTGTGGGAGTGGACTGGATGGGGTCAGGGTGGACTGGATGGGGTCAGGGTCTGGGGTGAACTGGATGGGGTCAGGGTCTGGGCTGGACTGTTCTCCTGTGGTGTCGAGATTTTGTCGGGAGCTGAGGTGGGCTGTTCTTCTGGCTTCTCTGTGGGGGTGGCCACCTCTCTAGTAGGTTGTTCTCTGTCACACGCCATCCCCCTCACCCTCTCCTCCATCCCCCTCACCCTCTACTCTATCCCCCTCACCCTCTACTCCATCCCCCTCACCCTCTACTCCATCCCCCTCACCCTCTACTCCATCCCCCTCACCCTCTCCTCCATCCCCCTCACCCTCTACTCTATCCCCCTCACCCTCTCCTCCATCACCCTCACCCTCTCCCCCAGCAGTCTGATCCTCTACTCCATCCCCCTCACCCTCTCCTCCATCCCCCTCACCCTCTACTCTATGCCCCTCACCCTCTCCTCCATCCCCCTCACCCTCTACTCTATGCCCCTCACCCTCTCCTCCATCCCCCTCACCCTCTCCTCCAGCAGTCTGATCCTCTCCTCCATCCCCCTCACCCTCTACTCCATCCCCCTCACCCTCTACTCCATCCCCCTCACCCTCTACTCCATCCCCCTCACCCTCTCCTCCATCCCCCTCACCCTCTCCTCCATCCCCCTCACCCTCTACTCTATCCCCCTCACCCTCTCCTCCATCACCCTCACCCTCTCCCCCAGCAGTCTGATCCTCTCCTCCATCCCCCTCACCCTTTACTCCATCCCCCTCACCTCTCCTCCATCCCCCTCACCTCTCCTCCATCCCCCTCACCCTCTACTCCATCCCCCTCACCCTCTCCTCCATCCCCCTCACCTCTCCTCCATCCCCCTCACCCTCTCCTCCATCCCCCTTACCCTCTCCTCCAGCAGTCTGATCCTCTCCTCCATCCCCCTCACCCTCTCCTCCAGCAGTCTGATCCTCTCCTCTAGTGCTCTGTTGTTCTCCTGCTCTTTCTCCTGTTGATGTTGTCTCACCACGGTCCAGAGTCCAGATATGTCTCTCTCCACCTCCAGCTCTCCAGGTCTAGTTAAGGGAGTGTTGTTGTGCTGGACTGTTGTTTGGGTCTGTGCTGACGAGTGGGTTCACCTGCTGTTCCAGCTCCATCTGCCTTATCTCCAGCTGGGTAAATGTATTCTTCATTTCAATGAAGGAGTAGTACTCTGTGCTGGGAGGTTGACTTTCCGCTCGGGGTGGCTCGTCTGTGGGGTTATATAATGAAGAAGTCTGGTCTGACCCGCTCGGGGTGGGGGTATCTTTCTCAAGGGAGAGCTTCTCCTGCTGGGCTAATTCTTTGATTAGGTGAACGTCCTGAACCTGTTTGGGGTTGACCTGTACCAATACTGTTCCAGACTTATAGAGATTAATATTAGCTGACTCAGAATCCTCGTTGTGTAGTATCCTGAGTTTCCACCCCCTGTTACCCCCCCCCCCCCTCTTAACAGCAGGGTAGTGTGCTAATATAGCACTGTGCCATGCCAGGGGATGGTTTGTGTGGAAGATGAGGTTGCTGATGTTCCCATTTTTATAATAGTCAGCAAAAAGTATCTCTGATTTTCCATAAGGAGCTTCTTCTTGTGATCTTTTCTTGCCTTATCATTCTTTACATGCAAAGGGTACTGTATTTTAATTACCTCTGAACAGCGGGAGGGAGCTTCTAAGGCCTCTCCATTTGGTTGGAGTAGACTGTGCGACTCCCCTGCGATTGTTGGGCTGAAGGGCTTTTACACCTCTCACTTGACACGTCAGTGCTAATTGAAGTTGTATCAAGCTTGGCAGCTTTAATTTAGTATTTAGTCCTTATAAAGTAATGTCATGTATTTTTCCTGTCTATGTCCTGGTGACATAGTGTTGTAGAGGGTAGTATCCTGTCTATGTCCTGGTGACATAGTGTTGTAGAGGGTAGTATCCTGTCTATGTCCTGGTGACATAGTGTTGTAGAGGGTAGTATCCTGTCTATGTCCTGGTGACATAGTGTTGTAGAGGGTAGTATCCTGTCTATGTCCTGGTGACATAGTGTTGTAGAGGGTAGTATCCTGTCTATGTCCTGGTGACATAGTGTTGTAGAGGGTAGTATCCTGTATATGTCCTGGTGACATAGTGTTGTAGAGGGTAGTATCCTGTCTATGTCCTGGTGACATAGTGTTGTAGAGGGTAGTATCCTGTCTATGTCCTGGTGACATAGTGTTGTAGAGGGTAGTATCCTGTCTATGTCCTGGTGACATAGTGTTGTAGAGGGTAGTATCCTGTCTATGTCCTGGTGACATAGTGAAGGTTATGGTGTAGAGGGTAGTGTCCTGTATATGTCCTGGTGACATAGTGTTGTAGAGGGTAGTATCCTGTATATGTCCTGGTGGCATAGTGTTGTAGAGGGTAGTATCCTGTCTATGTCCTGGTGACATAGTGTTGTAGAGGGTAGTATCCTGTCTATGTCCTGGTGACATAGTGTTGTAGAGGGTAGTATCCTGTCTATGTCCTGGTGACATAGTGTTGTAGAGGGTAGTATCCTGTCTATGTCCTGGTGACATAGTGAAGGTTATGGTGTAGAGGGTAGTGTCCTGTATATGTCCTGGTGACATAGTGTTGTAGAGGGTAGTATCCTGTATATGTCCTGGTGGCATAGTGTTGTAGAGGGTAGTATCCTGTCTATGTCCTGGTGACA
>NW_022265584.1:92500-112500 GCF_002021735.2 Oncorhynchus kisutch | reverse complement strand
TTACTGTAGCTATAGAGTAGTATTACTGTAACTATAGAGTAGTATTACTGTAACTATAGAGTAGTATTACTGTAGATATAGAGTAGTATTACTGTAACTATAGAGTAGTATTACTGTAACTATAGAGCTATAGAGTAGTATTAATGTAACTATAGAGCTATAGAGTAGTATTACTGTAACTATAGAGCTATAGAGTAGTATTAATGTAGATAGAGTAGTATTACTGTAGCTATAGAATAATATTACTGTGGCTATAGAGTAGTATTACTGTAACTATAGAGCTATAGAGTAGTATTACTGTAACTATAGAGTAGTATTACTGTAACTATAGAGTAGTATTACTGTAACTATAGAGTAGTATTACTGTAACTATAGAGTAGTATTACTGTAACTATAGAGTAGTATTACTGTAACTATAGAGTAGTAATACTGCAACTATAGAGTAGTATTACTGTAACTATAGAGTAGTATTACTGTAGATATAGAGTAGTATTACTGTAACTATAGAGTAGTATTACTGTAGCTATAGAGTAGTATTACTGTAACTATAGAGTAGTATTATTGTAACTATAGAGCTATAGAGTAGTATTACTGTAACTAGAGTAGCATTACTGTAACTATAGAGTAGTATTACTGTAACTATAGAGTAGTATTATTGTAACTATAGAGCTATAGAGTAGTATTACTGTAGATATAGAGTAGTATTACTGTAACTATAGAGTAGTATTATTGTAACTATAGTGCTATAGAGTAGTATTACTGTAACTATAGAGTAGTATTACTGTAACTATAGAGTAGTATTACTGTAACTATAGAGTAGTATTACTGTAACTATAGAGTAGTATTACTGTAGCTATAGAGCTATAGAGTAGTATTACTGTAACTATAGAGTAGTATTACTGTAACTATAGAGTAGTATTACTGTAACTATAGAGTAGTATTACTGTAACTATAGAGTATTATTACTGTAGCTATAGAGTAGTATTACTGTAACTATAGAGTAGTATTATTGTAACTATAGAGTAGTATTACTGTAACTATAGAGCTATAGAGTGGTATTACTGTAACTATAGAGCTATAGAGTAGTATTACTGTAACTATAGAGTAGTATTACTGTAGCTATAGAGTAGTATTACTGTAACTATAGAGTAGTATTATTGTAACTATAGAGTAGTATTACTGTAACTATAGAGCTATAGAGTGGTATTATTGTAACTATAGAGCTATAGAGTGGTATTACTGTAACTATAGAGCTATAGAGTAGTATTACTGTAACTATAGAGTAGTATTATTGTAACTATAGAGCTATAGAGTAGTGTTACTGTAGCTATAGAGTAGTATTACTGTAGCTATAGAGTAGTATTACTGTAACTATAGAGTAGTATTACTGTAACTATAGAGCTATAGAGTAGTATTACTGTAGCTATAGAGTAGTATTACTGTAACTATAGAGTAGTATTACTGTAACTATAGAGCTATAGAGTAGTATTACTGTAACTATAGAGTAGTAATACTGTAGCTATAGAGTAGTATTACTATAACTATAGAGTAGTATTACTGTAACTATAGAGTAGTAATACTGCAACTATAGAGTAGTATTACTGTAACTATAGAGTAGTATTACTGTAACTATAGAGCTATAGAGTAGTATTACTGTAACTATAGAGTAGTATTACTGTAACTATAGAGCTATATAGTAGTAATACTGTAACTATAGAGTAGTATTACTGTAACTATAGAGTAGTATTACTGTAACTATAGAGCTATAGAGTAGTATTACTGTAACTATAGAGTAGTATTACTGTAACTATAGAGTAGTATTATTGTAACTATAGAGCTATAGAGTAGAATTACTGTAGCTATAGAGTAGTATTACTGTAACTATAGAGTAGTATTACTGTAACTATAGAGCTATAGAGTAGTATTACTGTAACTATAGAGTAATGTTACTGTAGCTATAGAGTAGTATTACTGTAACTATAGAGTAGTATTACTGTAGCTATAGAGTAGTATTACTGTAACTATAGAGCTATAGAGTAGTATTACTGTAACTATAGAGTAGTAATACTGTAGCTATAGAGTAGTATTACTGTAACTATAGAGTAGTATTACTGTAACTATAGAGTAGTAATACTGTAGCTATAGAGTAGTATTACTGTAACTATAGAGCTATAGAGTAGTATTACTGTAGCTATAGAGTAGTATTACTGTAACTATAGAGCTATAGAGTAGTATTACTGTAGCTATAGAGTAGTATTACTGTAACTATAGAGCTATAGAGTAGTATTACTGTAGCTATAGAGTAGTATTACTGTAACTATAGAGCTATAGAGTAGTATTACTGTAGATATAGAGTAGTATTACTGTAGCTATAGAGTAGTATTATTGTAACTATAGAGCTATAGAGTAGTATTACTGTAGCTATAGAGTAGTATTACTGTAGATATAGAGTAGTATTACTGTAACTATAGAGTAGTATTACTGTAGCTATAGAGTAGTATTACTGTAACTATAGAGTAGTATTATTGTAACTATAGAGCTATAGAGTAGTATTACTGTAACTATAGAGTAGTATTACTGTAACTATAGAGTAGTAATACTGTAGCTATAGAGTAGTATTACTGTAACTATAGAGCTATAGAGTAGTATTACTGTAGCTATAGAGTAGTATTACTGTAACTATAGAGCTATAGAGTAGTATTACTGTAGCTATAGAGTAGTATTACTGTAACTATAGAGCTATAGAGTAGTATTACTGTAGCTATAGAGTAGTAATACTGCAACTATAGAGTAGTATTACTGTAACTATAGAGTAGTATTACTGTAACTATAGAGTAGTATTACTGTAACTATAGAGTAGTATTACTGTAGCTATAGAGCTATAGAGTAGTATTACTGTAACTATAGAGTAGTATTACTGTAACTATAGAGTAGTATTACTGTAACTATAGAGTAGTATTACTGTAACTATAGAGTATTATTACTGTAGCTATAGAGTAGTATTACTGTAACTATGGAGTAGTATTATTGTAACTATAGAGTAGTATTACTGTAACTATAGAGCTATAGAGTGGTATTACTGTAACTATAGAGCTATAGAGTAGTATTACTGTAACTATAGAGTAGTATTACTGTAGCTATAGAGTAGTATTACTGTAACTATAGAGTAGTATTATTGTAACTATAGAGTAGTATTACTGTAACTATAGAGCTATAGAGTGGTATTATTGTAACTATAGAGCTATAGAGTGGTATTACTGTAACTATAGAGCTATAGAGTAGTATTACTGTAACTATAGAGTAGTATTATTGTAACTATAGAGCTATAGAGTAGTGTTACTGTAGCTATAGAGTAGTATTACTGTAGCTATAGAGTAGTATTACTGTAACTATAGAGTAGTATTACTGTAACTATAGAGCTATAGAGTAGTATTACTGTAGCTATAGAGTAGTATTACTGTAACTATAGAGTAGTATTACTGTAACTATAGAGCTATAGAGTAGTATTACTGTAACTATAGAGTAGTAATACTGTAGCTATAGAGTAGTATTACTATAACTATAGAGTAGTATTACTGTAACTATAGAGTAGTATTACTGTAACTATAGAGTAGTAATACTGCAACTATAGAGTAGTATTACTGTAACTATAGAGTAGTATTACTGTAACTATAGAGCTATAGAGTAGTATTACTGTAACTATAGAGTAGTATTACTGTAACTATAGAGCTATATAGTAGTAATACTGTAACTATAGAGTAGTATTACTGTAACTATAGAGTAGTATTACTGTAACTATAGAGCTATAGAGTAGTATTACTGTAACTATAGAGTAGTATTACTGTAACTATAGAGTAGTATTATTGTAACTATAGAGCTATAGAGTAGAATTACTGTAGCTATAGAGTAGTATTACTGTAACTATAGAGTAGTATTACTGTAACTATAGAGCTATAGAGTAGTATTACTGTAACTATAGAGTAATGTTACTGTAGCTATAGAGTAGTATTACTGTAACTATAGAGTAGTATTACTGTAGCTATAGAGTAGTATTACTGTAACTATAGAGCTATAGAGTAGTATTACTGTAACTATAGAGTAGTAATACTGTAGCTATAGAGTAGTATTACTGTAACTATAGAGTAGTATTACTGTAACTATAGAGTAGTAATACTGTAGCTATAGAGTAGTATTACTGTAACTATAGAGCTATAGAGTAGTATTACTGTAGCTATAGAGTAGTATTACTGTAACTATAGAGCTATAGAGTAGTATTACTGTAGCTATAGAGTAGTATTACTGTAACTATAGAGCTATAGAGTAGTATTACTGTAGCTATAGAGTAGTATTACTGTAACTATAGAGCTATAGAGTAGTATTACTGTAGATATAGAGTAGTATTACTGTAGCTATAGAGTAGTATTATTGTAACTATAGAGCTATAGAGTAGTATTACTGTAGCTATAGAGTAGTATTACTGTAACTATAGAGCTATAGAGTAGTATTACTGTAGATATAGAGTAGTATTACTGTAGCTATAGAGTAGTATTATTGTAACTATAGAGCTATAGAGTAGTATTGCTGTAGATATAGAGTAGTATTACTGTAACTATAGAGCTATAGAGTAGTAATACTGTAACTATAGAGTAGTATTACTGTAACTATAGAGTAGTAATACTGTAGCTATAGAGTAGTATTACTGTAACTATAGAGTAGTATTACTGTAACTATAGAGCTATAGAGTAGTATTACTGTAGCTATAGAGTAGTATTACTGTAACTATAGAGCTATAGAGTAGTATTACTGTAACTATAGAGTAGTATTACTGTAACTATAGAGCTATAGAGTAGTAATACTGTAACTATAGAGCTATAGAGTAGTATTACTGTAACTATAGAGCTATAGAGTAGTATTACTGTAGCTATAGAGTAGTATTACTGTAGCTATAGAGTAGTATTACTGTAACTATAGAGTAGTATTAATGTAACTATAGAGCTATAGAGTAGTATTACTGTAACTATAGAGTAGTATTAATGTAACTATAGAGCTATAGAGTAGTATTACTGTAACTATAGAGCTATAGAGTAGTATTACTGTAGCTATAGAGTAGTATTACTGTAGCTATAGAGTAGTATTACTGTAACTATAGAGCTATAGAGTAGTATTACTGTAACTATAGAGTAGTATTACTGTAACTATAGAGTAGTATTACTGTAACTATAGAGTAGTATTACTGTAACTATAGAGTAGTATTACTGTAACTATAGAGTAGTATTACTGTAACTATAGAGCTATAGAGTAGTATTACTGTAGCTATAGAGTAGTATTACTGTAACTATAGAGCTATAGAGTAGTATTACTGTAACTATAAAGTAGTATTACTGTAACTATAGAGCTATAGAGTAGTAATACTGTAACTATAGAGTAGTATTACTGTAACTATAGAGTAGTAATACTGTAGCTATAGAGTAGTATTACTGTATCTATTGAGCTATAGAGTAGTATTACTGTAACCTTAGAGCTATAGAGTAGTATTACTGTAGCTATAGAGTAGTATTACTGTAGCTATAGAGCTATAGAGTAGTATTAATGTAACTATAGAGCTATAGAGTAGTAATACTGTAGCTATAGAGTAGTAATACTGTAACTATAGAGTAGTAATACTGTAACTATAGAGTAGTAATACTGTAACTATAGAGTAGTAATACTGTAGCTATAGAGTAGTATTACTGTAACTATAGAGCTATAGAGTAGTAATACTGTAACTATAGAGTAGTATTACTGTAACTATAGAGTAGTATTACTGTAGCTATAGAGCTATAGAGTAGTATTACTGTAACTATAGAGCTATAGAGTAGTATTACTGTAACTATAGAGCTATAGAGTAGTATTACTGTAACTATAGAGCTATAGAGTAGTATTACTGTAACTATAGAGCTATAGAGTAGTATTACTGTAACTATAGAGTAGTATTACTGTAGCTATAGAGCTATAGAGTAGTATTAATGTAACTATAGAGTAGTATTACTGTAACTATAGAGTAGTAATACTGTAACTATAGAGCTATAGAGTAGTATTACTGTAGCTATAGAGTAGTATTACTGTAGCTATAGAGTAGTATTACTGTAACTATAGAGCTATAGAGTAGTATTACTGTAACTATAGAGTAGTATTACTGTAGCTATAGAGCTATAGAGTAGTATTAATGTAACTATAGAGTAGTATTACTGTAACTATAGAGTAGTAATACTGTAACTATAGAGCTATAGAGTAGTATTACTGTAGCTATAGAGTAGTATTACTGTAACTATAGAGTAGTATTACTGTAACTATAGAGCTATAGAGTAGTATTACTGTAACTATAGAGCTATAGAGTAGTATTACTGTAGATATAGAGTAGTAATACTGTAACTATAGAGTAGTATTACTGTAACTATAGAGTAGTATTACTGTAACTATAGAGTAGTATTACTGTAACTATAGAGTAGTAATACTGTAGCTATAGAGTAGTATTACTGTAGATATAGAGTAGTATTACTGTAACTATAGAGTAGTATTACTGTAACTATAGAGTAGTAATACTGTAACTATAGAGTAGTATTACTGTAGATATAGAGTAGTAATACTGTAGCTATAGAGTAGTATTAATGTAACCTTGCTAGTATGTTACTGTAACTATAGAGCTATAGAGTAGTATTACTGTAACTATAGAGTAGTATTACTGTAACTATAGAGCTATAGAGTAGTATTAATGTAGCTATAGAGTAGTATTACTGTAACCATAGAGTAGTAATACTGTAACTATAGAGTAGTAATACTGTAACTATAGAGTAGTATAGTTATACTGTAGCTATAGAGCTATAGAGTAGTATTACTGTAGCTATAGAGTAGTAATACTGTAGCTATAGAGCTATAGAGTAGTAATACTGTAGCTATAGAGTAGTATTAATGTAACCTTGCTAGTATGTTACTGTAGCTATAGAGTAGTAATACTGTAACTATAGAGTAGTAATACTGTAACTATAGAGTAGTAATACTGTAACTATAGAGTAGTATTAATGTAGCTATAGAGTAGTATTACTGTAACTATAGAGTAGTAATACTGTAACTATAGAGTAGTAATACTGTAACTATAGAGTAGTAATACTGTAGCTATAGAGCTATAGAGTAGTATTACTGTAGCTATAGAGTAGTAATACTGTAGCTATAGAGCTATAGAGTAGTAATACTGTAGCTATAGAGTAGTATTAATGTAACCTTGCTAGTATGTTACTGTAGCTATAGAGTAGTAATACTGTAGCTATAGAGTAGTATTACTGTAACTATAGAGCTATAGAGTAGTATTAATGTAACTATAGAGCTATAGAGTAGTATTACTGTAGCTATAGAGTAGTATTACTGTAGCTATAGAGTAGTATTACTGTAGCTATAGAGTAGTAATACTGTAGCTATAGAGTAGTAATACTGTAGCTATAGAGTAGTATTAATGTAACTATAGAGTAGTAATACTGTAGCTATAGAGTAGTATTAATGTAACCTTGCTAGTATGTTACTGTAACTATAGAGTAGTATTACTGTAGCTATAGAGTAGTATTACTGTAGCTATAGAGTAGTATTAATGTAGATAGAGTAGTATTACTGTAACTATAGAGTAGTAATACTGTAGCTATAGAGTAGTATTACTGTAACTATAGAGCTATAGAGTAGTATTACTGTAACTATAGAGTAGTATTACTGTAACTATAGAGTAGTATTACTGTAACTATAGAGTAGTATTACTGTAACTATAGAGTAGTATTAATGTAACTATAGAGTAGTAATACTGTAACTATAGAGCTATAGAGTAGTATTACTGTAGCTATAGAGTAGTAATACTGTAACTATAGAGCTATAGAGTAGTAATACTGTAACTATAGAGCTATAGAGTAGTATTACTGTAACTATAGAGCTATAGAGTAGTATTACTGTAACTATAGAGTAGTATTACTGTAGCTATAGAGTAGTATTACTGTAGCTATAGAGTAGTAATACTGTAACCTTGCTAGTATGTTACTGTAGCTATAGAGTAGTATTCATGTAACCTTGCTAGTATGTTACTGCCTGTGCCTTTGAAGAGCTATTTTGTTTGTTGAGTTTGCAGCTTCAGATTGTGCTTGGTGGTGGTTGGTTAGATTTCCATCAGGAGCCTGTTGGAGGTCAGACTAACTTGTGTCCTGGAAAGTCTTCAGCTGCTGTCTGTCCTTGTGGCTCAGATTTAACTATATTGCTCTGGGGAATGTAGCAAAGGCCTCACGGTTACTATACTGCTCTGGGGAAAGTAACTAAGGCCTCAGAGTAACTCTACTGTCCCGGAGAAAGTAACTAAGGCCTCAGAGTAATTCTACTGCTCTGGAGAAAGTAACTAAAGCCTCAGAGTAACTATACTGCTCTGGGGAAGAAACTAAGGCCTCAGAGTAACTCTACTTCTCTGGAGAGAGTAACTAAGGCCTCAGAGTAACTATACTGCTCTGGAGAAAGTAGACAAGGCCTCAGATTATCTATACTGTCCCTGAGAAAGTAACTAAGGCCTCAGAGTAACTATACTGCTCTGGGGAAGTAACTAAGGCCTCAGAGTAACTCTACTGCTCTGGGGAAAGTAGACAAGGCCTCAGATTATCTATAGGGGCGGCAGGGTAGCCTAGTGGTTAGAGCGTTGGACTAGTAAACGAAAGGTTGCAAGTTCAAATCCCCGAGCTGACAAGGTAGAAATCTGTCCTTCTGCCCCTGAACAGGCAGTTAAACCCACTGTTCCTAGTCCGTCATTAAAAATAAGAATTTGTGCCTAGTAAAATACAAAAAATACTGTCCCAGAGAAAGTAACTAAGGCCTCAGATTAAGGCCTCTTCGACTGTCCCCATAGGAGAAACATTTTTGGGTTCCAGATATAACTATTTTGGGTTCCATATAGAACCTTTTGGGGAAAGGGTTCTACATGGAACTTAATAAGGTTCTACCTGGAATCTTAAAGCGTTCCTTAAAGGGTTATTTTATGGGGACAGCCAAATAACTATTTTAGGTTCTAAATACAGTGAGGGAAAAGGTGTTTGATCCCCAGCTGGTTTTGTACGTTTGCCCACTGACAAAGAAATGATCGATTTATAACATTTTTTGACATGTGTTTTTCTGGATTTTCTGTTGTTGTTATTCTGTCTCTCACTGGTCAAATACAAACCATTAAAATTATAGACGGGTCATTTCTTTGTCAGTGGACAAACGTACAAAACCAGCAGGGAATCAAACACTTTTTCCCACCTCACTGTAGCTCCTTTTATTCTAAAGGTGTACTGCTCTGGAGAACATAGCTTAGGCCTCCGTGGAAATCTCTTTAGCAGAGTTAAAGAAAAGCTAGTCCACATCTCATTAGTCCTTCCATAAAAACCCACAAGAGGTAAAACGGTATCAATCCTCAATTGACTTCCATCCACCTATTTTTCATTTCGTTTAATGAATATTTTATGGAGACGGAGGAGAATGAGGCAACTTTGCTAAAAAATTAGCAAAAGTGAGAGGTTATATCTCTCGGGCTTAAATAAGTTTTGCCAGGATAGTCGCACATTGTATTGGGGCGGCAGTGTAGCCTAGTGGTTAGAGCATTGGACTAGTAACCGCTAGTCGCACATTGTATTGGGGCGGCAGTGTAGCCTAGTGGTTAGAGCATTGGACTAGTAACCGATAGTCGCACATTGTATTGGGGCGGCAGTGTAGCCTAGTGGTTAGAGCATTGGACTAGTAACCGCTAGTCGCAAATTGTATTGGGGCGGCAGTGTAGCCTAGTGGTTAGAGCATTGGACTAGTAACCGATAGTCGCACATTGAATTGGGGCGGCAGTGTAGCCTAGTGGTTAGAGCATTGGACTAGTAACCGCTAGTCGCACATTGTATTGGGGCGGCAGTGTAGCCTAGTGGTTAGAGCATTGGACTAGTAACCGCTAGTCGCACATTGTATTGGGGCGGCAGTGTAGCCTAGTGGTTAGAGCATTGGACTAGTAACCGCTAGTCGCACATTGTATTGGGGCGGCAGTGTAGCCTAGTGGTTAGAGCATTGGACTAGTAACCGCTAGTCGCACATTGTATTGGGGCGGCAGTGTAGCCTAGTGGTTAGAGCATTGGACTAGTAACCGATAGTCGCACATTAGGAGACGTTCTAGCGGGAAAACACAAAGGCCATTGATGAGAAATCCACCAATCATCATCTAGCTACAGGGAGGAAAAGACCCTGCTGCCTACTCCACAGACTGACTATAAGATCCCTGCTAACCAATCAGCATCTAGCTACAGGGAGGAAAAGACACTGCTGCCTACTCCACAGACTGACTATAAGATCCCTGCTTACCAATCATCATCTAGCTACAGGGAGGAAAAGACCCTGCTGCCTACTCCACAGACTGACTATAAGATCCCTGCTTACCAATCATCATCTAGCTACAGGGAGGAAAAGACCCTGCTGCCTACTCCACAGACTGACTATAAGATCCCTGCTTACCAATCATCATCTAGCTACAGGGAGGAAAAGACACTGCTGCCTACTCCACAGACTGACTATAAGATCCCTGCTAACCAATCATCATCTAGCTACAGGGAGGAAAAGACCCTGCTGTCTACTCCACAGACTGACTATAAGAGAAGTGGCATATTTGATCACAACAATGATTGATACTAACAGCTAATTTAAAGTTATAAAGATATCTAGTTAAATGCACATTAACTTGTATTAAAGCTGGTCACATAATGTTACGGTTGACTATATAGCTGTCAATAACACTGACCCAGTTTATACGACATCAGGTGGAGTAAAGAGACCAGCAGACACTGGGATAAGGTGTCTGTGAGGCGGTAGCTAACAGCTAGCTAGCAGACACTGGGACAAGGTGTCTGTGAGGCGGTAGCTAACAGCTAGTTAGCAGACACTGGGACAAGGTGTCCTTGTGAGGCAGTAGCTAACAGCTAGCTAGTAGACACTGGGACAAGGTGTCTGTGAGGCGGTAGCTAACAGCTAGCTAGCAGACACTGGGACAAGGTGTCCTTGTGAGGCAGTAGCTAACAGCTAGCTAGCAGACACTGGGACAAGGTGTCCTTGTGAGGCAGTAGCTAACAGCTAGCTAGTAGACACTGGGACAAGGTGTCTGTGAGGCAGTAGCTAACAGCTAGCTAGCAGACACTGGGACAAGGTGCCCTTGTGAGGCGGTAGCTAACAGCTAGCTAGCAGACACTGGGACAAGGTGTCCTTGTGAGGTGGTAGCTAACAGCTAGCTAGCTAACAGCTAGTTGGATGTGATCAACACTCATAGAGCCTGTTGAAATCACCCCTGACAACCAGGTAAACACACCAGAGGAGAGTCCCAATGGCACCCCGTTCCCTACAGTGTACTACTGTTGACCAGGGTCCATAGGGCCAGTTACAGGGTAGTACACTATATAAGGGAACAGGTTGTCATGTGGGACACGTACAGGGGTGGAGGGGGACTAACAGACCTACAGTGTACTACTGTTGACCAGGGTCCATAGGGCCAGTTACAGGGTAGTACACTATATAAGGGAACAGGTTGTCATGTGGGACGCGTACAGGGGTGGAGGGGGAGGGGGACTAACAGACCTACAGTGTACTACTGTTGACCAGGGTCCATAGGGCCAGTGACAGGGTAGTACACTATATAAGGGAACAGGTTGTCATGTGGGACGCGTACAGAGGTGGAGGAGGGGGGGGGGGGACTAACGGACCTTCATGTACTTAACTCTGGAGGAACAAATTCTCTTTTCATGTGCAGAACTCTATAAAGTACACATCGCCATGGAAACCGTTGATTAACGGAAAGCCGGAAAAGCCGAAGGGGGGGGGAAATGTTTTCTGAAATCCTAAATAAATTCACAAATAAAAACCAAGGAGAGGAGTAGACTGCAAACGTGTAAAAGGTTTATCGTAATGTCTGTAAACCCAGAACCACATCAAGAGTATGAATACGCTCTTGTTTATCTTGTATTACACCGACAAGGCAGCAGTGGAGTATTTTCTGTGAATAATAATTATAGGGTTTGAACCATCAGATCAGTGATTACAATCCGTTTCATTCCATCTCCTTAACATAAATCAGGGCAGCAAAGACACACTGCAGGTGCTTTAAATACCTTAAAGGGCCAATCCATAGTTGCTACATCAATTTTTGACTTTCTAAATGAATGATGTGTCCACATTGATTCTTGAAGAAGATAACTTATGCCTCATGAGCTTAGCAGCACCTCATCAGTATTCAACATGTAACCGCGTTATTCTCTAAAGTTTGTAAACAAAGTCAATGTAAACAAACACTATACAGCCTCAAAACATGGTTACAAATATTGTTTTTTCACAGATCAGCTCTTCCCTGTGGTGGACTCCTTCTGACCAGGGCCCCCTCTTCCCTGTGGTGGACTCCTTCTGACCAGGGCCCTTAGGGCCCCCTCTTCCCTGTGGTGGGCTCCTTCTGACCAGGGCCCTTAGGGCCCCCTCTTCCCTGTGGTGGACTCCTTCTGACCAGGGCCCCCTCTTCCCTATGGTGGGCTCCTTCTGACCAGGGCCCCGTCTTCCCTGTGGTGGGCTCCTTCTGACCAGGGCTCATAGGGCCCCTCTTCCCTATGGTGGGCTCCTTCTGACCAGGGCTCATAGGGCCCCTCTTCCCTATGGTGGACTCCTTCTGACCAGGGCCCCCTCTTCCCTGTGGTGGGCTCCTTCTGACCAGGGCCCTTAGGGCCCCTCTTCCCTGTGGTGGACTCCTTCTGACCAGGGCCCCCTCTTCCCTGTGGTGGACTCCTTCTGACCAGGGCAGGGCTCATAGGGCCCCCTCTTCCCTATGGTGGACTCCTTCTGACCAGGGCCCCCTCTTCCCTATGGTGGACTCCTTCTGACCAGGGCCCCCTCTTCCCTGTGGTGGACTCCTTCTGACCAGGGCCCCCTCTTCCCTGTGGTGGACTCCTTCTGACCAGGGCCCCCTCTTCCCTGTGGTGGGCTCCTTCTGACCAGGGCCCCCTCTTCCCTGTTGCTTCTCCTGCCAGGTACATCGAGGATTAAAATGAACAAGCCTTCTGTTGCTTCTCCTGCCAGGTACATCGAGGTTTAAAATGAACTGGCCTTCTGTTGCTTCTCCTGCCAAGTACATTGAGGATTAAAATGAACAAGCCTTCTGTTGCTTCTCCTGCCAGGTACATTGAGGATTAAAACGAACTGGCCTTCTCCTGCCAGGTACATCGAGGATTAAAATGAACTGGCCTTCTCCTGCCAGGTACATCGAGGATTAAAATGAACTGGCCTTCTCCAGCCAGGTACATCGAGGATTAAAATGAACTGGCCTTCTCCTGCCAGGTACATCGAGGATTAAAATGAACTGGCCTTCTGTTGCTTCTCCTGCCAAGTACATTGAGGATTAAAATGAACAAGCCTTCTGTTGCTTCTCCTGCCAGGTACATAGAGGATTAAAATGAACTGGCCTTCTCCTGCCAGGTACATTGAGGATTAAAACGAACTGGCCTTCTCCTGCCAGGTACATCGAGGATTAAAATGAACTGGCCTTCTCCTGCCAGGTACATCGAGGATTAAAATGAACTGGCCTTCTGTTGCTTCTCCTGCCAGGTACATAGAGGATTAAAATGAACTGGCCTTCTCCTGCCAGGTACATTGAGGATTAAAACGAACTGGCCTTCTCCTGCCAGGTACATCGAGGATTAAAATGAACTGGCCTTCTCCTGCCAGGTACATCGAGGATTAAAATGAACTGGCCTTCTGTTGCTTCTCCTGCCAGGTACATCGAGGATTAAAATGAACTGGCCTTCTCCTGCCAGGTACATCGAGGATTAAAATGAACTGGCCTTCTCCAGCCAGGTACATCGAGGATTAAAATGAACTGGCCTTCTCCAGCCAGGTACATCGAGGATTAAAATGAACTGGCCTTCTAATGCCAGGTACATCGAGGATTAAAATGAACTGGCCTTCTAATGCCAGGTACATCGAGGATTAAAATGAACTGGCCTTCTCCAGCCAGGTACATCGAGGATTAAAATGAACTGGCCTTCTCCTGCCAGGTACATCGAGGATTAAAATGAACTGGCCTTCTCCTGCCAGGTACATCGAGGATTAAAATGAACTGGCCTTCTCCAGCCAGGTACATCGAGGATTAAAATGAACTGGCCTTCTCCAGCCAGGTACATCGAGGATTAAAATGAACTGGCCTTCTCCAGCCAGGTACATCGAGGATTAAAATGAACTGGCCTTCTCCAGCCAGGTACATCGAGGATTAAAATGAACTGGCCTTCTCCAGCCAGGTACATCGAGGATTAAAATGAACTGGCCTTCTCCAGCCAGGTACATCGAGGATTAAAATGAACTGGCCTTCTCCAGCCAGGTACATCGAGGATTAAAATGAACTGGCTGGGGTTGTTTGTTGTCGGTCTGTGAAGATTTCAAATATGTCAAAGCTGGATCCAATGTCTCCTTGAAAAGAGAGAACATCTCTGGTCTCTCTGGACTAAAACCTAATTATGATAAGTGGACAATATTACATATTGGATCTTTAAAAGACAACGTTTACCCTGCAGTTTCCCTATGAAATGGACTGGTGGTGAAGTAGACGTATTCATATCACTAAAGATATAAATGAGCTCCCCACAATGAATTTCAACAGAAAACTAGTAAAAACAGACAAGATCCTGCAACCATGGAGAGGTAAATACCTGTCTATTTATAGACAAAATGCCCTGATTAACTCCTTAGTCATATCTCAGTTTACTCACTTACTTATGGCGCTGCCTACTCCTGATGATTCGTTTTTTAAATCATATGAGCCAAAAATATTTAGCTTTATCTGAGACGCTAAACCAGACAAGATGAAGAGCCTGTCTATATAATGAATATGAACTGGGTGGGTTGAGATGATTAAATAGAAAAGCACTAACCCTCTCTCTGAAAGCTTCACTCATTCACAAGTTTTATTTGAAACCTAAATGATTCTCAAGTAGATTAATGAGAAAAGCTCATCCATTGTTTAAAAATGGACGTTTTGACTTTGTGCAGATTAACATGTCAGATTATCATGTCTCAGATTATCATCATGTCTGATTATCATGTCTCAGATTATCATGTCTCAGATTATCATGTCTCAGATTATCATGTCTCAGAGTAACATGTCTGATTATCATGTCTCAGATTATCATCATGTCTCAGATTATCATGTCTCAGATTATCATCGTCTCAGATTATCATCATGTCTCAGATTATCATCATGTCAGATTATCATGTCTCAGATTATCATGTCTCAGATTATCATGTCTCAGATTATCATGTCTCAGATTATCAAGTCTCAGATTATCATCATGTCTCCTTTTAGATTCATTGAAGAATCTCTAACCTTTTTTGTAAAAATGTTTCCCCCTTTTTTATATCCATTTGGTAGTTACAGTCTTGTCCCATCGCTGCAACTCCCGTACGGACGCGGGAGAGGCGATGGTCGAGAGCCCTGCGTCCTCCTGAAACACGACCCAGCCAAACCGCACTGCTTCTTAACACACTGCTCGCTTAACCCGGTAGCCAGCCGCACCGATGTGTTTGGAGGAAACACCGGTTTGGCCGGCCAAAGTCTCCCCTAAGCCGGACGACGCTGGGACAATTGTGCTCTGCTTCATGGGTCTCCTGGTCATGGCCTGCTGCGACACAGCCCGGGAACAAACCCGGGTCTGGAGTGACACCTCAAACACTATGATGCAGTGCCTTAGACCGCTGCGACACAGCCCGGGAACAAACCCGGGTCTGGAGTGACGCCTCAAACACTGCGATGCAGTGCCTTAGACCGCGGCACAACTCGGGATGTCAGTATCTCTCTTTTTCAACAAATGTAGAGCTGGTTGTAAATACTTATTTTCCACCATCATTTGCAAATAAATTCATTAAAAATCCTACAATGTGATTTTCTGGATTTTTTTTCTCATTTTGTCTGTCATAGTTGAAGTGTACCTATGATGAAAATTACAGGACTCTCTCATTTTTTTAAGTGGGAGAACTTGCACAATTGGTGGCTGACTAAATACTTTTTTGCCCCACTGCACCTGTATTTATGGGAAAGATGTTTGAAAAGGGTATTTTGTTCTTAAATTATATTGTAAATTGGAATGGTAGAGTTATGTCCTTCATAAAGTTATCAGAATTGTACAGGAAAGTCTGCTCAATCCAAGAGTACAACCAATTGATTACAGCAATACCCCTAAAATGGAGGAGGCAGGTGGCAGCAGGAGGAGGTACGGACCTGGTCTGTCTGCCCAATATAAAGGATCAAAACTGGCGGAAGGAACAAAAACAGCATAAATAGGAAAGTATACCAGTTTCATTTGAGGACCAGGATGTTGACAACTGTGCCATACAGATTGCAAAATAGCTGGGAAAATATGTCTTATGTACCGATTCCATGGCATGTATGAGTTAATATACAGTATCTACAGTCTGGACACACCTACTCATTACAGGATTTTTCTATATTTGGACTATTTTCTACATTGTAGAATAATAGTGAAGACATCAAAACTATGAAATAACACATATGGAATCATTTAGTAACCAAAAAATAGTTAAACAAATCAAAATATATTTTATATTTTATATTCTGCAGCATTGAAGGTCCCCAAGAACACAGTGGACTCCATCATTCTTAAATGGAAGACGTTTGGAACCACCAAGACTCTTCCTAGAGCTGGCCGCTCGGCCAAACTGAGCAACCGGGGTAAAAGGGCCTTGGTCAGGGAGGAGACCAAGAACCCAAGGGTCACTCTGACAGGGCCCCAGAGTTCCTCTGTGGAGATGGAAGAGCCTTCCAGAAGGGCCAGGTCAGGGAGGTGACCAAGAACCCAAGGGTCACTCTGACAGGGCCCAGAGTTCCTCTGTGGAGATGGGAGAAACTTCCAGAAGGACAACCATCTCTGCAGCACTTCATCAATTAGGCTTTTCTGGTAGAGTGGCCAGATGGAAGAAATGTCTCATTAAAAGGCATATGACAGCCCGCTTGGAGATTGCCAAAAGACACCTAAAGTACTCTCAAAAAAATATTCTCTGGTCTGATGAAACCAAGATTGAACTCTCTGGCCTGAATGCCAAGCGTCACATCTGGAGGAAACCTGGAACCATCCCTACGGTGAAGCACGGTGGTGGCAGCATCATGCTGTGGGGGTGTTTGTCAGCGGCAGGGATTGGGAGACTAGTCAGGATCGAGGCAAAGATAAACGGAGAAAAGTACAGAGATCCTTGATGAAAACCTGCTCAGGACGTCCGACTGGGGCGAAGGTTCACCTTCCAACAGGACAACGACCCTAAGCACACAGCCAAGACAACACAGGAGCGGCTTCGGGACTGTGTTTCGGGAATGCCCTTGAGTGGCACAGCCAGAACCCGGACTTCCGGCCCCGACAGAGATGGCCGCCTCGCTTCACGTTCCTAGGAAACTATGCAGTATTTTGTTTTTTACGTGTTATTACTTACATTGGTACCCCAGGTCATCTCATTACATACAGTCGGGAGGAACAATTGGATATAAGAGCAACGTCAACTCACCATCATTACGAGGAATAGGACTTTCCCGAAGCGGATCCTCCATTTTGCCCACCATCCAGGACCGGATCCCAACCAAAACAACGACGTCGTCAAAGAGACAAATTAAGCGTTCTTCTGGTCAGGCTCCGGAGATGGGCACATCGCACACCACTCCTTAGAATACTACTTGCCAATGTCCAGCCTACAGGCAGAGACTAAAACAAAAAGCTCCCGCACTTGTTCAACGCTGGTCCGACCAATCTGATTTCTGCTTCGATCACGTGAACTGCGTCCAACAACAACATTGACGAATACGCTGATTCGGTGAGCGAGTTCATTAGAAAGTACATTGACGATGTCGTACCCATAGCAACGATTAAAACATTCCCAAACCAGGATTGATGGCAGCATTCGCGTGAAACTGAAAAGCGTGAAACACTGCTTTTAACCAGGGGCAAGGTGACCGGAAACATGACCGAATACAAACAGTATAGCTATTCCCTCCGCAAGGCAATCAAACAAGCTAAGCGTCAGTACAGAGACAAAGTCCACCATAATTCCACCATCATCTTTTTAAGTGGAAGAACTTGCACAATTGGTGGCTGACTAAATACTTTTTTGCCCCACTGTATGTGACAATGCTGTTCATCGACTACAGCTCAGCATTTAACACCATAGTACCCTCCAAACTCATCATCAAGCTCAAGACCCTGGGTCTCTACCCCGCCCTGTGCAACTGGGTACTGGACTTCCTGACGGGCCGCCCCCAGGTGGTGAGTGTAGGTAACAACATCTCCACCTCGCTGATCCTCAACACTGGGGCCCCACAAGGGTGCCATAAAGACCATCAAGGACAACAACCACTGCCTGTTCACCCCGCTATCATCCAGAAGGCGAGGTCAGTACAGGTGCATCAAAGCTGGGACCGAGAGACTGAAAAAACAGCTTCTATCTCAAGGCCATCAGACTGTTAAACAGCCACCACTAACATTGAGTGGCTGCTGCCAACACACTGACTCAACTCTCTGTCTCAAGGCCATCAGACTGTTAAACAGCCACCACTAACATTGAGTGGCTGCTGCCAACATACTGACTCAACTCTCTATCTCAAGGCCATCAGACTGTTAAACAGCCACCACTAACATTGAGTGGCTGCTGCCAACATACTGACTCAACTCTCTGTCTCAAGGCCATCAGACTGTTAAACAGCCACCACTAACATTGAGTGGCTGCTGCCAACACACTGACTCAACTCTCTGTCTCAAGGCCATCAGACTGTTAAACAGCCACCACTAACATTGAGTGGCTGCTGCCAACACACTGACTCAACTCTCTGTCTCAAGGCCATCAGACTGTTTAACAGCCACCACTAACATTGAGTGGCTGCTGCCAACACACTGACTCAACTCTCTGTCTCAAGGCCATCAGACTGTTAAACAGCCACCACTAACATTGAGTGGCTGCTGCCAACATACTGACTCAACTCTCTGTCTCAAGGCCATCAGACTGTTAAACAGCCACCACTAACATTGAGTGGCTGCTGCCAACACACTGACTCAACTCTCTGTCTCAAGGCCATCAGACTGTTAAACAGCCACCACTAACATTGAGTGGCTGCTGCCAACACACTGACTCAACTCTCTGTCTCAAGGCCATCAGACTGTTAAACAGCCACCACTAACATTGAGTG
This sequence comes from Oncorhynchus kisutch, assembly GCF_002021735.2. NCBI lineage: Eukaryota > Metazoa > Chordata > Actinopteri > Salmoniformes > Salmonidae > Oncorhynchus > Oncorhynchus kisutch. The sequence goes on along the minus strand of NW_022265584.1, from coordinate 93,236 downwards.
GCTGCTGCCAACACACTGTCTCAACTCTCTGTCTCAAGGCCATCAGACTGTTAAACAGCCACCACTAACATTGAGTGGCTACTGCCAACACACTGACTCAACTCTCTGTCTCAAGGCCATCAGACTGTTAAACAGCCACCACTAACATTGAGTGGCTACTGCCAACACACTGACTCAACTCTCTGTCTCAAGGCCATCAGACTGTTAAACAGCCACCACTAACATTGAGTGGCTACTGCCAACACACTGACTCAACTCTCTGTCTCAAGGCCATCAGACTGTTAAACAGCCACCACTAACATTGAGTGGCTACTGCCAACACACTGACTCAACTCTCTGTCTCAAGGCCATCAGACTGTTAAACAGCCACCACTAACATTGAGTGGCTACTGCCAACACACTGACTCAACTCTCTGTCTCAAGGCCATCAGACTGTTAAACAGCCACCACTAACATTGAGTGGCTACTGCCAACACACTGACTCAACTCTCTGTCTCAAGGCCATCAGACTGTTAAACAGCCACCACTAACATTGAGTGGCTACTGCCAACACACTGACTCAACTCTCTGTCTCAAGGCCATCAGACTGTTAAACAGCCACCACTAACATTGAGTGGCTACTGCCAACACACTGACTCAACTCTCTGTCTCAAGGCCATCAGACTGTTAAACAGCCACCACTAACATTGAGTGGCTACTGCCAACACACTGACTCAACTCTCTGTCTCAAGGCCAT
>NW_022265584.1:65000-87500 GCF_002021735.2 Oncorhynchus kisutch | reverse complement strand
GACAGAGTTTCCTGTAATATCTCTAAAAGACAGAAAGTACAGTAGATCACGAGTCCAGCCAGTCCTTCCAGAGGCTTGATAGTCATCAATTCATTTAGATTTTAGTGGCTGTTAACTGCCATTTGCTGAAGCACTTGTGTTTTAGTGCAGAACAATTCACTGAACATAAAGTAGAGGAGAAGGGCAAGCAGCAGCACCTTTAAATCACACAGCACAACCTCACCTTATAAACACACAGTCCTCCCCTTTAAATACACAACCTCACCTTATAAATACACAGTCCTCCCCTTTAAATACACAACCTCACCTTATAAACACACAGTCCTCCCCTTTAAATACACAACCTCACCTTATAAACACACAGTCCTCCCCTTTAAATACACAACCTCACCTTATAAACACACAGTCCTCCCCTTTAAATACACAACCTCACCTTATAAACACACAGTCCTCCCCTTTAAATACACAACCTCACCTTATAAACACACAGTCCTCCCCTTTAAATACACAACCTCACCTTATAAACACACAGTCCTCCCCTTTAAATACACAACCTCACCTTATAAACACACAGTCCTCCCCTTTAAATACACAACCTCACCTTATAAACACACAGTCCTCCCCTTTAAATCACACAGCACAACCTCACCTTATAAACACACAGTCCTCCCCTTTAAATCACACAGCACAACCTCACCTTATAAACACACAGTCCTCCCCTTTAAATCACACAGCACAACCTCACCTTATAAACACACAATCCTCCCCTTTAAATACAAAACCTCACCTTATAAACACACAGTCCTCCCCTTTAAATACACAACCTCACCTTATAAACACACAGTCCTCCCCTTTAAATACACAACCTCACCTTATAAACACACAGTCCTCCCCTTTAAATACAAAACCTCACCTTATAAACACACAGTCCTCCCCTTTAAATCACACAGCACAACCTCACCTTATAAACACACAGTCCTCCCCTTTAAATACAAAACCTCACCTTACAGATACACAATCTTCACCTTAAATACACAATCCTCACCTTAAATACACAATCCTCACCTTAAATACACAATCCTCACCTTAAATACACAATCCTCACCTTAAATACACAATCCTCACCTTAAATACACAATCCTCACCTTAAACACACAATCCTCACCTTAAATACACAATCCTCACCTTAAATACACAATCCTCACCTTAAACACACAATCCTCACCTTAAATACACAATCCTCACCTTAAACACACAATCCTCACCTTAAATACACAATCCTCACCTTACAGACACAATCCTCACCTTAAACACACAATCCTCATCTTAAATACACAATCCTCACCTAGACGTTTCCTTGTAAACAGAGGTTTCCATGTGCCTTCCAGCAGGCCCGATACAGGATTAGCTGATCTATATATGTCTATGTCCTGAACCATGGTGTTACTGTGTAACAGATGTTTCCAGCAGGCCCGATACAGGATTAGCTGATCTATATATGTCTATGTCCTGAACCATGGTGTTACTGTGTGAGGAAGCGGCCGGGGAGATGTCAGTCGGAACAAACAGCCATGGAGTTACTGTATAACAGATGTTTCCAGCAGGCCCGATACAGGATTAGCTGATCTATATATGTCTATGTCCTGAACCATGGTGTTACTGTGTGAGGAAGCGGCCGGGGAGATGTCAGTCGGAACAAACAGCCATGGAGTTACTGTATAACAGATGTTTCCAGCAGGCCCGATACAGGATTAGCTGATCTATATATATGTCTATGTCCTGAACCATGGTGTTACTGTGTGAGGAAGCGGCCGGGGAGATGTCAGTCGGAACAAACAGCCATGGAGTTACTGTATAACAGATGTTTCCAGCAGGCCCGATACAGGATTAGCTGATCTATATATGTCTATGTCCTGAACCATGGTGTTACTGTGTGAGGAAGCGGCCGGGGAGATGTCAGTCGGAACAAACAGCCATTTAGGTCTCTTGGACTGACATGTTGCACAGGGCAGGGCTCTGTTGGGGCTCTTACTCTGAGCTCATTCTGGAATAAGGTCAGGAAGGGATATGACATTGATGATGTCATAGCTACCGAGTGGCGCAGCCGTCTAAAGGCACTGCATCGCAGTGTTAGAGGCGTCACTACAGACCCTGGTTCGATCCCGGGCGGTATCACAACCGGGCCGTGATCGGGAGTCCCGTAGGGCGGTGCACAATTTGCCCAGCGTCGCCTGGGTTAAGGGAGGGTTTGGCTGGGGGAGGCCGTTCTTTAACTGACTTGCCTGGTTAAATAAAGAATAAATACAATAGGAGAGACAGAGAACTACACATGGGAGCTAAAGAACTTTTTAAAGTCATGAGCCGCATGATACAAAACAACAACAAACTTAAATAAGGCTATAGATTTAACATGGCAGCTCGGTCTAAACTCACAGTCACATTCTGATAACATATTCTATTTGTGTGCTGTTGTCATGCATTTTTCATAAACACATCTCTGCTTTGCATCACCTCTAAGCTTATGAACTATATATCTCTGACACGTTGTCACCTCCTCGGAGGCGGCAATACAAGAATTCAAATAAAACGTGTTGACATCAAAACAAACAGCACTTTGTGACAGGCAGGAACACAGCAGGAGGATCAATAGTGGGTGATTAAGTCACTTTGTGACAGGCAGGAAGACAGCAGGAGGATCAATAGTGGGTGATTAAGTCACTTTGTGACAGGCAGGAAGACAGCAGGAGGATCAATAGTGGGTGATTAAGTCACTTTGTGACAGGCAGGAAGACAGCAGGAGGATCAATAGTGGGTGATTAAGTCACTTTGTGACAGGCAGGAAGACAGCAGGAGGATCAATAGTGGGTGATTAAGTCACTTTGTGACAGGCAGGAAGACAGCAGGAGGATCAATAGTGGGTGATTAAGTCACTTTGTGACAGGCAGGAAGACAGCAGGAGGATCAATAGTGGGTGATTAAGTCACTTTGTGACAGGCAGGAAGACAGCAGGAGGATCAATAGTGGGTGATTAAGTCACTTTGTGACAGGCAGGAAGACAGCAGGAGGATCAATAGTGGGTGATTAAGTCACTTTGTGACAGGCAGGAAGACAGCAGGAGGATCAATAGTGGGTGATTAAGTCACTTTGTGACAGGCAGGAAGACAGCAGGAGGATCAATAGTGGTGATTAAGTCACTTTGTGACAGGCAGGAAGACCGCAGGAGGATCAATAGTGGGTCATTAAGTCACTTTGTGACAGGCAGGAAGACAGCAGGAGGATCAATAGTGGGTGATTAAGTCACTTTGTGACAGGCAGGAAGACAGCAGGAGGATCAATAGTGGGTGATTAAGTCACTTTGTGACAGGCAGGAAGACAGCAGGAGGATCAATAGTGGGTGATTAAGTCACTTTGTGACAGGCAGGAAGACAGCAGGAGGATCAATAGTGGGTGATTAAGTCACTTTGTGACAGGCAGGAAGACAGCAGGAGGATCAATAGTGGGTGATTAAGTCACTTTGTGACAGGCAGGAAGACAGCAGGAGGATCAATAGTGGGTGATTAAGTCACTCTGTGACAGGCAGGAAGACAGCAGGAGGATCAATAGTGGGTGATTAAGTCACTTTGTGACAGGCAGGAACACAGCAGGAGGATCAATAGTGGGTGATTAAGTCACTTTGTGACAGGCATGAAGACAGCAGGAGGATCAATAGTGGGTGATTAAGTCACTTTGTGACAGGCAGGAAGACAGCAGGAGGATCAATAGTGGGTGATTAAGTCACTTTGTGACAGGCAGGAAGACAGCAGGAGGATCAATAGTGGGTGATTAAGTCACTTTGTGACAGGCAGGAAGACAGCAGGAGGATCAATAGTGGGTGATTAAGTCACTTTGTGACAGGCAGGAAGACAGCAGGAGGATCAATAGTGGGTGATTAAGTCACTTTGTGACAGGCAGGAAGACAGCAGGAGGATCAATAGTGGGTGATTAAGTCACTTTGTGACAGGCAGGAAGACAGCAGGAGGATCAATAGTGGGTGATTAAGTCACTTTGTGACAGGCAGGAAGACAGCAGGAGGATCAATAGTGGGTGATTAAGTCACTTTGTGACAGGCAGGAAGACAGCAGGAGGATCAATAGTGGGTGATTAAGTCACTTTGTGACAGGCAGGAAGACAGCAGGAGGATGAATAGTGGGTGATTAAGTCACTTTGTGACAGGCAGGAAGACAGCAGGAGGATCAATAGTGGGTGATTAAGTCACTTTGTGACAGGCAGGAAGACAGCAGGAGGATCAATAGTGGGTGATTAAGTCACTTTGTGACAGGCAGGAAGACAGCAGGAGGATCAATAGTGGGTGATTAAGTCACTTTGTGACAGGCAGGAAGACAGCAGGAGGATCAATAGTGGGTGATTAGTCCCCAGCACAGATATCATATAGTCCCCAGTGCAGATATCATATAGCCCTCATATAGTCCCCAGCACAGATATCATATAGCCCTCATATAGTCCCCAGCACAGATATCATATAGTCCTCATATATTCCCCAGCACAGCTATCATATAGTCCTCATATAGTCCCCAGCACAGATATCATAAAGTCCTCATATAGTCCCCAGCACAGATATCATATAGTCCCCATATAGTCCCCAGTACAAGTATCATATAGCCCTCATATAGCCCCCAGAACAGCTATCATACAGTCATCATATAGTCCTCAGCACAGCTATCATATAGTCCCCAGATCAGCTATCATACAGTCTCCAGATCAGCTATCATACAGTCCCCAGATCAGCTATCATACAGTCCTCAGCACAGCTATCATATAGCCCTCATATAGCCCCCAGCACAGCTTTCATATCACCCTCATATAGTCCCCAGAACAGCTATCATATCGCCCTCATATAGTCGCCAGATCAGCTATTATACAGTCCCCAGAACAGCTATCATATAGTCCTCAGCACAGCTATCATATAGCCCTCATATAGCCCCCAGCACAGCTATCATATCGCCCTCATATAGCCCCCAGGACAAGTATCATACGGTCCCCAGAACAGCTATCATATAGTCCTCATTTGGTCCCCAGCACAGCTATCATATAGTCCCCAGCACAGCTATCATATAGTCCTAATATAGTCCCCAGCACAGCTATCATATAGCTATCATATAGTCCCCAGCACAGCTATCATATAGCTATCATATAGTCCCCAGCACAGCTATCATATAGCTATCATATAGTCCCCAGCACAGCTATCATACAGCTATCATATAGTCCCCAGCACATCTATCATATAGCTATCATATAGTCCCCAGCACAGCTATCATATAGTCCTCATTTGGTCCCCAGCACAGCTATCATATAGTACCCAGAACAGCTATCATATAGCCCTCATATAGCCCCCAGCACAGCTATCAAATATAACTCATACAGTCCGCAGAACAGCTATCATATAGCCCTAATATATTCCCCAGATCAGTTTTCATTCAGTCTCCAGAACAGCTAACATATAGCCATCATATAGTCCCCAGCACAGGCATCATATAGTCTTCAGCACAGTTATCATATAGTCTTCAGCACAGCTATCATATAGCCCTCACATAGCCCCCAGCACTGCTATCATACAGTCCCCAGAATAGCTATCATATAGTCCTCATATAGTCCCCTGCACAGCTATCATATAGTACTCATATAGTCCCCAGAACAGTTATCAAATAGTCCCCAGCACAGCTATCATACAGTCCCCAGAACAGCTATCGTATAGCCCTCATATAGCCCCCAGCACAGCTATCAAATAGAACTCATACAGTCCACAGAACAGCTATCATATAGTCCTCATATAGTCCCCAGAACAGTTATCATATAGCCCCATCACAGCTATCATATAGTCCTCATGTAGCCCCCAGCACAGCTATCATATAGTCCCCAGAACAGCTATCATATAGCCTTCATATAGCCCCATCACAGCTATCATATAGTCCCCAGAACAGCTATCATATAGCCTTCATATAGCCCCATCACAGCTATCATATAGTCCCCAGCACGGCTATCATATAGCCCCCAGCACTGCTATCATATAGTCCTCATATAGCCCCCAACACAGCTATCCTATAGTCCCCAGCACTACTATCATATAGTCCCCAGCACAGCTATCATATAGTCCCCAGCACAGCTATCGTATAGTCCTCATATAGTCCCCAGCACAGCTATCATATAGTCCGCAGCACAGCTATCACATAGTCCCCAGCACAGCTATCATATAGTCCTCATATAGTCCCCAGCACTGCTATCATACAGTCCACAGCACTGCTATCATATAGTCCTCATATAGTCCCCAGCACAGCTATCATATAGTCCTCATATAGCCCCCAGAACTGCTATCATATAGTCCCCAGCACAGCTATCATACAGTCCCCAGCACAGCTATCATACAGTCCCCAGCACTGCTATCATATAGCCCCCAGCACAGCTACAGATCTGTAGAGAAGGGAGGTGAACTGTAGAGAATGGAGGTGAACCGTAGAGAAGGGAGGTGAACCGTAGGGAAGGGAGGTGAACCGTAGAGAAGGGAGGTGAACCGTAGAGAAGGGAGGTGAACCGTAGAGAAGGGAGGTGAACCGTAGAGAAGGGAGGTGACCGTAGAGAAGGGAGGTGAACTGTAGAGAAGGGAGAAGAACTGTAGAGAAGGGAGGTGAACCGTAGAGAAGGGAGGTGACCGTAGAGAAGGGAGGTGAACTGTAGAGAAGGGAGGTGAACTGTAGAGAAGGGAGGTGAACTGTAGAGAAGGGAGGTGAACTGTAGAGAAGGGAGGTGAACCATAGAGAAGGGAGGTGAATTGTAGAGAAGGGAGGTGAACTGTAGAGAAGGGAGGTGAACCGTAGAGAAGGGAGGTGAACTGTAGAGAAGGGAGGTGAACCGCAGAGAAGGGAGGTGAACTGTAGAGAAGGGAGGTGAACCATAGAGAAGGGAGGTGAATTGTAGAGAAGGGAGGTGAACTGTAGAGAAGGGAGGTGAACTGTAGAGAAGGGAGGTGAACCGTAGAGAAGGGAGGTGAACCGCAGATAAGGGAGGTGTATCTTAGAGAAGGGAGGTGACCGTAGAGAAGGGAGGTGACCGTAGAGAAGGGAGGTGAACCGTAGAGAAGGGAGGTGAACCGTAGAGAAGGGAGGTGAACTGTAGAGAAGGGAGGTGAACCGTAGAGAAGGGAGGTGAACTGTAGAGAAGGGAGGTGAACCGTAGAGAAGGGAGAGAACTGTAGAGAAGGGAGGTGAACCGTAGAGAAGGGAGAGGAACCGTAGAGAAGGGAGGTGTTCTGATCCAAACATTCCAGTTGATTCGTTAATGTGGTGGTTAGTGTCAGAGGAGAGCACACAGCTACTTCTGGTTTGTCTCAAAGTGATACTAAAAGCTTAACAGAATGAGTCAGAGCTAGAATTATCAGTGATTCAGTGTTTACGTGCGTGTCTGTGTGAGAGGGGCGAGAGAGAGTGATAGAAAGGAGAGGAGAGATAGAGGAAAAGATAGAGATAGAGCTATATAAAGAGATAGGAGAGGAGAGAGAGATAGAGATAGGAGATAGAGATAGGAGATAGAGCTATATAAAGAGATAGGAGAGGAGAGAGAGATAGAGAAAGAGCTATATAAAGAGATAGGAGAGGAGAGAGAGATAGAGATATATAAAGAGATAGGAGAGGAGATAGAGATAGAGATAGAGCTATATAAAGAGATAGGAGAGAGAGATAGAGCTATATAAAGATATAGGAGAGAGAGCTATATAAAGAGATAGGAGAGGAGAGAGAGATAGAGCTATATAAAGAGATAGGAGAGAAGAGAGAGATAGAGAAGAGCTATATAAAGAGATAGGAGAGGAGATAGAGATAGAGCTATATAAAGAGATAGGAGAGGAGAGAGAGATAGAGCTATATAAAGAGATAGAAGAGGAGAGAGATAGAGAAAGAGCTATATAAAGACATAGGAGAGGAGAGAGAGATAGAGATAGAGCTATATAAAGACATAGGAGAGGAGAGAGAGATAGAGCTATATAAAGAGATAGGAGAGGAGAGAGAGATAGAGCTATATAAAGAGATAGGAGAGGAGATAGAGATAGAGATAGAGCTATATAAAGAGATAGGAGAGGAGAGGAGATAGATATAGAGAAAGAGCTATATAAAGAGATAGGAGAGGAGAGGAGATAGAGAAAGAGCTATATAAAGAGATAGGAGAGGAGAGAGAGATAGAGAAAGAGCTATATAAAGAGATAGGAGAGGAGAGAGAGATAGAGCTATATGAAGACATAGGAGAGGAGAGAGAGATAGAGATAGAGCTATATAAAGACATAGGAGAGGAGAGAGAGATAGAGAAAGAGCTATATAAAGAGATAGGAGAGGAGAGAGAGATAGAGATAGAGCTATATAAAGAGATAGGAGAGGAGAGAGAGATAGAGCTATATAAAGAGATAGGAGAGGAGAGAGAGATAGAGCTATATAAAGAGATAGGAGAGGAGAGAGAGATAGAGAACGAGCTATATAAAGAGATAGGAGAGGAGAGAGAGTTGGAGCTAGAGCTATATAAAGAGATAGGGGAGGAGAGAGGGATAGAGAAAGAGCTATATAAAGAGATAGGAGAGGAGATCGAGATAGAGAAAGAGCTATATAAAGAGATAGGAGAGAGATAGAGAAAGAGATAGGAGATAGAGATAGAGCTATATAAAGAGATAGGAGAGGAGAGAGAGATAGAGCTATATAAAGAGATAGGAGAGGAGAGAGAGATAGAGAACGAGCTATATAAAGAGATAGGAGAGGAGATAGAGAAAGAGATAGGAGAAAGAGCTATATAAAGAGATAGGAGAGGAGAGAGAGATAGAGAACGAGCTATATAAAGAGATAGGAGAGGAGATAGAGAAAGAGATAGGAGAAAGAGCTATATAAAGAGATAGGAGAGGAGAGAGAGAAAGAGATAGGAGAAAGAGCTATATAAAGAGATAGGAGAGGAGAGAGATAGAGCTATATAAAGAGATAGGAGAGGAGATAGAGAAAGAGAAAGAGCTATATAAAGAGATAGGAGAGGAGATAGAGAAAGAGATAGGAGAGAGAGATCGAGAAAGAGCTAGGAGTTAGGAGACGTTAGGAGATGTTAGGGATGTTAGATGATGCTATATGATGTTAGGAGACGTCAGGAGACGCTAGATGACGTTAGGAGATGTTAGAATGTGTCAGGAGATGCCAGGAGATGTTAGATGATGTTAGATGATGTAAGACGATGTTAGGAGATGTTAGGAGATGTTAGGAGATGTTAGATGATGTTAGGGGATGTCAGGTGCTGTCAGGAGATGTTAGTAGATGTTAGGGAATGTTAGATGATGGTATGTGATGTTAGGAGATGCTAGGGGATGTCAGGAGATGCTAGGAGATGCTAGGGGATGTTAGGGGATGCCAGGGGATGTTAGGGATGTCAGGAGATGTTAGGGATGTTAGGAGATGTTAGGAGATGTTAGGAGATGCCGGGTGGTGCAAGGTGATGTTAGGAGATGACAGGAGATGTTAAGAGATGTTAGGCGATGTTAGGAGATGTTAGGGATGTTAGATGATGTTAGGAGATGTCGGGTGACGTTGGGTGATGTTAGGAGATGTTAGGAGATGTCAGGAGGTGTTAGGTGACGTTAGGTGATGTTAGAGGATGTTAGGTGATGTTAGGAGATGCCAGGCGATGTTAGATGATGCCAGGAGATGTTAGGAGATGTCAGGTGATGTAAGGTGATGTCAGGTGATGTTAGATGATGTTAGGCGATGTCGGGGATGTTAGATGATGTTGGGTGATGCCAGGGATGCTAGATGATGTTAGGAGATGTTAGGAGATGTTAGGAGATGTCAGGCGATGGCAGGCGATGCTAGGTGATGTCAGGGACGTTAGATGATGTTAGGAGATGTTAGGAGATGTTAGGAGATGTTAGAAGATGATAGGTGATGCTAGGAGATGTTAGGAGATGACAGGAGATGTTAGAAGATGTTAGAAGATGTTAGGGGATGTTAGGAGATGTCAGGAGATGCCAGGAGATGTTGGGAGATGTTAGGGGATGTCGGGGATGTTAGGAGATGTTAGGAGATGTTAGGAGATGTCAGGGATGCTAGGTGATGTTGGGAGATGCCAGGTGATGTTAGGAGATGTCAGGTGATGTTAGAAGTTAGGTGATATCAGGTGATGTTAGGAGAGGTTAGGAGATGTCAGGTGATGTCAGGTGATGTTAGATGTTAGGTGATATCAGGTGATGTCAGGTGATGTTAGGAGATGTCAGGTGATATCATGTGAGGTTAGGATATGTTAGGTGATGTTAGGTGATGTTAGGAGATGTCAGGTGATGTTAGGAGATGACAGACAATGTTAGATGTTAGGTGATATCAGGTGATGTCAGGTGATGTCAGGTGATGTCAGGTTGCGAGTTCAAACCCCCGAGCTGACAAGGTACAAATCTGTCGTTCTGCCCCTGAACAGGCAGTTAACCCATTGTTCCCAGGCCGTCATTGAAAATAAGAATATGTTCTTAACTGACTTGCCTGGTTAAATAAAGGTTAAAAAAAATATATATATATATAATGTGATGTTAGGATGTGTTAGGTGATGTTAGGTGATGGTAGGAGATGTCAGGTGATGTTAGGAGATGGTAGGAGATGTCAGGTGATATAATGTGATGTTAGGATGTGTTAGGTGATGTTAGGTGATGGTAGGAGATGTCCGGTGATGTTAGGAGATGCCAGGTGATGTTAGGAGATGTCAGGTGATGTTAGATGTTAGGTGATATCAGGTGATGTTAAGAGATGTCAGGTGGTGTTAGATGTTAGGTGATATCAGGTGATGTTAGGAGAGGTCAGGAGATGTCAGGTGATGTTAGGTGATGTCAGGTGATGTTAGATGTTAGGTGATATCAGGTGATGTTAGGAGAGGTTAGGAGATGTCAGGTGATGTTAGGCGATATCATGTGATGTTAGGATATGTTAGGAGATGTTAGGTGATGGCAGGTGGCGTTAGATGTTAGGTGATATTAGATGTTAGGATATGTTAGGTGATGTTAGATGTTAGGTGATGTTAGGTGATGTTAGATGTCAGGAGATGTCAGGTGATGTTAGGAGATGTTAGGTGATGTAAGGTGATCTTAGGTGATGCCAGGTGATGTTAGGTGATCCCAGGTGATCTTAGGTGATGCCAGGAGATGTTAGGAGATGTCAGGTGATGTTTGGGAGATGTTAGGTGATGTCAGGTGATGTCAAGTGATGTTTGGAGCTCTTGGGTGATGTCAGGGATGTTAGGTGATGTTAGAAGTTAGGTGATATCAGGTGATGTTAGGAGAGGTTAGGAGATGTCAGGTGATGTCAGGTGATGTTAGATGTTAGGTGATATCAGGTGATGTCAGGTGATGTTAGGAGATGTCAGGTGATATCATGTGATGTTAGGATGTGTTAGGTGATGTTAGGTGATGGTAGGAGATGTCAGGTGATATAATGTGATGTTAGGATGTGTTAGGTGATGTTAGGTGATGGTAGGAGATGTCAGGTGATGTTAGGAGATGCCAGGTGATGTTAGGAGATGTCAGGTGATGTTAGATGTTAGGTGATATCAGGTGATGTTAGGAGAGGTCAGGGGATGTCAGGTGATGTTAGGTGATGTCAGGTGATGTTAGATGTTAGGTGATATCAGGTGATGTTAGGAGAGGTTAGGAGATGTCAGGTGATGTTAGGTGATATCATGTGATGTTAGGATATGTTAGGAGATGTTAGGCGATGGCAGGTGGCGTTGGATGTTAGGTGATGTTAGATGTTAGGATATGTTAGGTGATGTTAGATGTCAGGATATGTTAGGTGATGTTAGATGTTAGGTGATGTTAGGTGATGTTAGATGTCAGGAGATGTCAGGTGATGTTAGGAGATGTTAGGTGATGTAAGGTGATCTTAGGTGATGCCAGGTGATGTTAGGTGATCCTAGGTGATCTTAGGTGATGCCAGGAGATGTTAGGAGATGTTAGGTGATGTTTGGGAGATGTTAGGTGATGTCAGGTGATGTCAAGTGATGTTTGGAGCTCTTGGGTGATGTTAGGGGATGTTAGGAGATGTTTGGTTATGTTAGGTGCTGTTAGGTGATGGTAGGAGATGTTAGGTGATGTTAGATGTTAGGAGATGGCAGGTGATGTTAGATGTTAGGAGATGTTAGGTGATGTTAGGAGATGTTAGGATATGGCAGGTGATGTTAGATGTTAGGAGATGTTAGGTGATGTTTGGTTATGTTAGGTGCTGTTAGGTGATGGTAGGAGATGTTAGGTGATGTTAGATGTTAGGAGATGGCAGGTGATGTTAGATGTTAGGAGATGTTAGGTGATGTTAGGAGATGTCAGGTGATGTCAGGTGATGTTAGATTTTAGGAGATGTTTGGTTGATGTTAGGTGATTTAGGAGATGTTAGGAGATGTTAGGTGATGTTAGGCGCTGTTAGATGTTAGGAGATGTTAGATGTCAGGAGATGTTAGGTGATGTTAGGTGATGCTAGATGTCAGGGTATGTTAGATGTTAGGTGATGTTAGGTGATTTAGGAGATGTTAGGCGCTGTTAGGCGCCGTTAGATGTTAGGAGGTGTTAGGAGATGTTAGGTGATGTTAGATGTTAGGAGATGTTAGGTGATGTTAGGTGATGTTAGATGTTAGGAGATGTTAGATGTTAGGAGATGTTAGGTGACAACCACAAGCTCTTAAATGGATGTGAGAGGAAGGGAAGGTGTCATTATGGCTCTAAATGGATTCTAAAAGCAACTAGGTGGAAAAGTCTGACTTTACCACTAATTCAACCCAGCCAGTTGCCGACAGCAGAGCACCACATCTAGACAGGCTGAATGAACATGTTTTTACTGTAGTCCCCTTTGTTGCAATACGTCTGCAGGTGTTTCTCAGGTCAAAGATCATCAGTGTTGGACGACATGTTTTATCTGAAATGAACTGCACTGTGACTTAAAGGTTGAAATGAGACCTTTAATGAATGATCTATTCTAGTTGCTTGATGTTAGATGTTAGGAGATGTTAGATGTTAGGAGATGTTAGGTGACAACCACAAGCTCTTAAATGGATGTGAGAGGAAGGGAAGGTGTCATTATGGCTCTAAATGGATTCTAAAAGCAACTAGGTGGAAAAGTCTGACTTTACCACTAATTCAACCCAGCCAGTTGCCGACAGCAGAGCACCACATCTAGACAGGCTGAATGAACATGTTTTTACTGTAGTCCCCTTTGTTGCAATACGTCTGCAGGTGTTTCTCAGGTCAAAGATCATCAGTGTTGGACGACATGTTTTATCTGAAATGAACTGCACTGTGACTTAAAGGTTGAAATGAGACCTTTAATGAATGATCTATTCTCTCCTTTCTAAATCTCTACTCTTCTCTCTTAAAAGATTCAGACTATACAGGTCTTAAATAGTACGGTATATTTAGGACTATGTGTTAGTATTTATATTCATTCTGTGTTGGTGCTACTTAATAACTAGCTAACTCACAGCCAGTCCTTTGCAGAGGGCAGAGAGGGAATATCACTGACTGTAATGTTCCTAAATGGTGAGACTGTAGAGATCTAGTTACACTGGGAGACAAGCCATTAAAAAGAAATGAGCAAATAAATCAATGCAGATCGCTTCCACTGTGGTGACAAAGGACTCAACAGAGGACAACACAGGTCTACGTCCTAATTAGGATAAATAATTAGGCAAGGAAAAGGAGGGGAGGAATCCAATAACGGAACCAAGTCAACTTTAAAGTTGACTTTGCAATAAAATAGAAATGCATCACTCTTGAACCTCTTGATTCTTCTATCTGGCCAAAGTTGACAAAGATCTTTGACTTCCTGTGAATCCATCAGAAGTTCTCTCCAAGAGGTAGCCAAGACTCTTAACTCGAAGCAGGACTGTATTGGTAATAGTGTTGGAGCCTGTCCTCACATGTAGGGATATTTTATCAAGGTATTATCTGAGAGGAATACAGTGGGGGAAAAAAGTATTTAGTCAGCCACCAATTGTGCAAGTTCTCCCACTTAAAAATATGAGAGAGGCCTGTAATTTTCATCATAGGTACACTTCAACTATGTCAGACAAAATGAGGGGAAAAAATCCAATCACCTGACATCTCCTAACATCTCCTGACATCTCCTAACATCTCCTGACATCACCTAACATCTCCTAACATCGCCTAACATCTCCTAACATCTCATAACATCTCCTAACATCTCCTAACATCTTCTAACATCTCCTAGCATCTCCTGGCATCGCCTAACATCTCCTAACATCTCCTGACATCACCTGACATCTTCTGACATCTCCTGACATCACCTAACATCTCCTGACATCACCTAGCATCACCTAACATCTTCTAACATCTCCTAACATCTCCTGACATCTCCTGACATCACCTAACATCACCTGCCATCTCCTGACATCTCCTAACATCTCCTGACATCTCCTAACATCTCATGCCATCACCTAACATCACCTAACATCTCCTAACATCACCTAACATCTCCTGGCATCGCCTAACATCTCCTGACATCACCTGACATCCCCTAATTGATTTATTTGCAAATGATGGTGGAAAATAAGTATTTGGTCACCTACAAACAAGCAAGATTTCTGGCTCTCACAGACCTGTAACTTCTTCTTTAAGAGGCTCCTCTGTCCTCCACTCGTTACCTGTATTAATGGCACCTGTTTGTTATCAGTATAAAAGACACCTGTCCACAACCTCAAAGAGTCACACTCCAAACTCCACTATGGCCAAGACCAAAGAGCTGTCAAAGGACACCAGAAACACAAGTGTAGACCTGCACCAGGCTGGGAAGACTGAATCTGCAATCGGTAAGCAGCTTGGTATGAAGAAATCAACTGTGGGAGCAATTATTAGGAAATGGAAGACATACAAAATGCAAGATCTCACCTAGTGAATGACCTGCAGAGAGCATAAGCATTCAGAACCTTTGCTATGAGACTTGCAATTGAGCTCAGGTGCATCCTGTTTCCATTGATCATCCTTTAGATGTTTCTACAACTTGATCCATCTGTAGTACATTTAGTTGATTGGACATGCTTTGGAAAGGCACACACCTGTCTATACAAGGTCCCACAGTTGACAGTGCATGTCAGAGCAAAAACCAAACCATGAGGTCGAAGGAATTGCCTGTAGAGCTCCGAGACAGGATCGTGTCGAGGCACAAATCTGGGGAAGGGTACCAAAACATTTCTGCAACTTTGAAGGTCCCCAAGAGCACAGTGGTCTCCATCATTCTTAAATGGAAGAAGTTTGAAACCACTAAGACTCGTTCTAGAGCTGGCCGCCCAGCCAAACTGAGCAATCGGGGGAGAAGGGCCTTGGTCAGGGAGGAGAACAAGAACCTGATGGTCACTCTGACAGAGCTCCTCTGTGGAGATGAGAGAACCTTCCAGAAGGACAACCATCTCTTCAGCACTCCACCAATCAGACCATTATGGTAGAGTGGCCAAACGGAAGCCACTCCTCAGTAAAAGCACATGACAGCACGCTTGGAGTTTGCCAAAAGGCACCTAAAGGACACTCAGACCACGACAAACAAGATTGAACTCTTTGGCCTGAATGCCAGGCGTCATGTCTGGAGGAAACCTGGTACCATCCGTATGGTGAAGCATGGTGGTGGCAGCATCATGCTGAGAGGATGTTTTTCAGCGGCAGGGACTGGGAGACTAGTAAGGATTGAGGGAAGAGATTAATGGTGCAAAGTACAGGGAGATCCTTGATGAAAACCTGCTCCAGACCTTTCAGGACCTCAGACTGGGGGCGAAGGTTCACCTTCCAACAGGACAACGACCCTAAGCACACAGCCAAGAGGATGCAGGAGTGGCTTCGGGACAAGTCTCTGAATGTCCTTGAGTGGCCCAGGCAGAGCCAGGACTGGAACCTGATTGAAACATCTCTAGAGAGACCTGAGAATAGCTGTGCAGCGACGCTCCCCATCCAACCTGACAGAGCATGAGAGGATCTGCAGAGAAGAATGGGAGAAACTCACCAAATACAGGTGTACCAAGCTTCTAGCATCATACCCAAGACTCAAGGCTGTAATCGCTGCCAAAAGTACTGAGTAAAGGGTCTGAATACTTATGTAATTGTCATACTTCAGTGTTTAAAAAGAAATTACATTTGCACACTTTTCTACATTATGGGTATTGGGATATCTTTATGGGGTATTGTGATGTCACTATGGGGTATTGTGATGTCACTATGGGGTATTGTGATGTCATTATGGGGTATTGTGATGTCATCATGGGGTATTGTGTGTAGATTGATGAGGGGGAAAATACAATTTAATCCATTTCAGAATAAGGCAGTAATGTAACAAAATGTTTTTAAAAGTCAAGGGGTCTGAAAACTGAATGCACTTTGACAATAACAATGTATATATAAAGTAGCTATGTTAGGTTGAAGTAACTAACTATACATTATAAAGTAGCTATGTTAGGTTGAAGTAACTAACAATATATTATAAAGTAGCTATGTTAGGCTGAAGTAACTAACAATATATTATAAAGTAGCTATGTTAGGTTGAAGTAACAATATATGATAAAGTAGCTATGTTAGGTTGAAGTAACAATATATTATAAAGTAGCTATGTTAGGTTGAAGTAACTAACAATATATTATAAAGTAGCTATGTTAGGTTGAAGTAACTAACAATATATTATAAAGTAGCTATGTTAGGTTGAAGTAACTAACAATATATTATAAAGTAGCTATGTTAGGTTGAAGTAACTAACAATATATTATAAAGTAGCTATGTTAGGTTGAAGTAACTAACAATATATTATAAAGTAGCTATGTTAGGCTGAAGTAACAATACATTATAAAGTAGCTATGTTAGGTTGAAGTAACTAACAATATATTATAAAGTAGCTATGTTAGGTTGAAGTAACTAACAATATATTATAAAGTAGCTATGTTAGGTTGAAGTAACTAACAATATATTATAAAGTAGCTATGTTAGGTTGAAGTAACTAACAATATATTATAAAGTAGCTATGTTAGGTTGAAGTAACTAACAATATATTATAAAGTAGCTATGTTAGGCTGAAGTAACAATATATTATAAAGTAGCTATGTTAGGTTGAAGTAACTAACAATATATTATAAAGTAGCTATGTTAGGTTGAAGTAACTAACAATATATTATAAAGTAGCTATGTTAGGCTGAAGTAACTATACATTATAAAGTAGCTAATGTAGCAATATAAACGTGTGATCACGTTATGACTTTGAGGTGGTATATATAGTAGGACTAGGGTATGCATAATGATAGGGAGCCTGCCACCCCGCTCTCTCCCCTGGGATTTCCCACGGAGGTGAGGACATGAGAGATGACGACGACGTGTCTGTCCTGATCCAGAGCTGAGGCCGGGTGTCATGGGGCCCGCATGTGACTGATGATCTGGTGTCACTCATCAGGAAATAACATGAATCTTCACAGACTCACGTACACACACAGAGACACATTCAAACACACACACACGCTGGCCAATAAATTATATCCCGCCATGACCTCATCCGCACATCTCTCGATGACAATGTCATTGCTTAAAGCTGAGCGCCTGGCACCATGCCTAACTATATACACACCTAGCTACAATACACTGACCTAGCTATATACACACCTAGCTATATACACACCGAGCTACAATACACACCGAGCTACAATACACACCTAGCTACAATACACACCTAGCTACAATACACACCTAGCTACAATACACACCTAGCTACAATACACACCGAGCTACAATACACTGACCTAGCTATATACACACCTAGCTACAATACACACCTAGCTACAATACACACCTAGCTACAATACACTGACCTAGCTATATACACACCTAGCTATATACACTCCTAGCTACAATACACACCTAGCTACAATACACTGACCTAGTTATATGCACACCTAGCTACAATACACTGATCTAGCTATATACACACCTAGCTATATACACACCTAGCTACAATACACTGACCTAGCTATATACACACCTAGTTATATAGACACCTAGCTACAATACACTGACCTAGCAATATACACACCTCGCTATATACACACCTAGCTACAATACACTGACCTAGCAATATACACACCTAGCTATATACACACCTAGCTACAATATACTGACCTAGCTACAATATACTGACCTAGCTACAATACACACCTAGTTACAATACACTGACCTAGCTATATACACACCTAGCTATATACACACCTAGCTATATACACACCTAGCGATATACACTGACCTAGTTACAATACACCGATCTAGCTATATACACACCTAGCTATATACACAACTAGCTACAATACACTGGCCTAGCTATATACACACCTAGCTACAAAACACTGATCTAGCTATATACACACCTAGCTGTATACACACCTAGCTACAATACAATGATCTAGCTATATACACACCTAGCTACATTACACTGACCTAGCTACAATACACACCTAGCTACAATACACTGACCTAGCTATATACACACCTAGCTATATACACACATAGCTACAATACACTGAACTAGCTAAAATACACACCCAGCTTTATACACACCTAGTTACAATACACTGACCTAGCTATATACACACCAAGCTACAATACACAGACCTAGCTACAACACACACCTAGCTACAATACACAACTAGCTACAATACACACCCAGCTATATACACCTAGTTACAATACACTGACCTAGCTATATACATACCTAGCTACAATACACTGACCTAGCTACAATACACACATAGCTACAATACACTGACCTAGCTAAAATACACACCTAGTTGCAATACACTGATCTAGCTACAATACACACCTAGCTATATTCCCCCAGCTACAATACACTGACCTAGCTATATACACACCTAGCTACAATACACTGACCTAGCTACAATACACAGCTAGCAACAATACAATGACCTAGCTACAATACACTGACCTAGCTATATACACATCTAGCTACAATACACAACTAGCTACAATACACACCAATATACAATACACTGACCTAACTATATACACACCTGGCTACAATACAATGATCTAGCTATATACACACCTAACAATATACACACCTAGCTACAATACACTGACCTAGCAATATACACACCTAGATACAATATACTGACCGAGATATACACACACCTAGCTACATGTTGACTCTAGTGTTCCATAGTCCTACATGTTGACTCTAGTGTTCCATAGTCCTACATGTTGACTCTAGTGTTCCGTAGTCCTACATGTTGACTCTAGTGTTCCATAGTCCTACATGTTGACTCTAGTGTTCCATAGTCCTACATGTTGACTCTAGTGTTCCATAGTCCTACATGTTGACTCTAGTGTTCCATAGTCCTACATGTTGACTCTAGTGTTCCATAGTCCTACATGTTGACTCTCGAGTTCTACATGTTGACTCTAGTGTTCCATAGTTCTACATGTTGACTCTAGTGTTCCATAGTCATACATGTTGACTCTAGTGTTCCATAGTCATACATGTTGACTCTCGAGTTCTACATGTTGACTCTAGTGTTCCATAGTTCTACATGTTGACTCTAGTGTTCCATAGTCATACATGTTGACTCTAGTGTTCCATAGTCATACATGTTGACTCTCGAGTTCTACATGTTGACTCTAGTGTTCTACATGTTGACTCTAGTGTTCCATAGTCATACATGTTGACTCTAGTGTTCTACATGTTGACTCTAGTGTTCCATAGTCCTACATGTTGACTCTAGTGTTCCATAGTCATACATGTTGACTCTCGAGTTCTACATGTTGACTCTAGTGTTCCATAGTTCTACATGTTGACTCTAGTGTTCCATAGTCATACATGTTGACTCTAGTGTTCCATAGTCATACATGTTGACTCTCGAGTTCTACATGTTGACTCTAGTGTTCTACATGTTGACTCTAGTGTTCCATAGTCATACATGTTGACTCTAGTGTTCTACATGTTGACTCTAGTGTTCCATAGTCCTACATGTTGACTCTAGTGTTCCATAGTTCTACATGTTGACTCTAGTGTTCCATAGTCATACATGTTGACTCTAGTGTTCCATAGTCATACATGTTGACTCTCGAGTTCTACATGTTGACTCTAGTGTTCTACATGTTGACTCTAGTGTTCCATAGTCATACATGTTGACTCTAGTGTTCTACATGTTGACTCTAGTGTTCCATAGTCCTACATGTTGACTCTAGTGTTCCATAGTCCTACATGTTGACTCTAGTGTTCTACATGTTGACTCTAGTGTTCCATAGTCCTACATGTTGACTCTAGTGTTCCATAGTCCTACATGTTGACTCTAGTGTTCCATAGTCATACATGTTGACTCTAGTGTTCCGTAGTCATACATGTTGACTCTAGTGTTCCATAGTCCTACATGTTGACTCTAGTGTTCCATAGTTCTACATGTTGACTCTAGTGTTCTACATGTTGACTCTCGTGTTCCATAGTCATACATGTTGACTCTAGTGTTCCATAGTCCTACATGTTGACTCTAGTGTTCCTTAGATCTACATGTTGACTCTAGTGTTCCATAGTCCTACATGTTGACTCTAGTGTTCCTTAGATCTACATGTTGACTCTAGTGTTCCATAGTCCTACATGTTGACTCTCGAGTTCTACATGTTGACTCTAGTGTTCCATA
Organism: Oncorhynchus kisutch; assembly: GCF_002021735.2. NCBI lineage: Eukaryota > Metazoa > Chordata > Actinopteri > Salmoniformes > Salmonidae > Oncorhynchus > Oncorhynchus kisutch. Next base: position 66,785 of record NW_022265584.1, on the reverse strand, counting down.
GTCCTACATGTTGACTCTAGTGTTCTACATGTTGACTCTAGTGTTCTACATGTTGACTCTAGTGTTTCATAGTCCTACATGTTGACTCTAGTGTTCCATAGTCCTACATGTTGACTCTAGTGTTCCTTAGATCTACATGTTGACTCTAGTGTTCCATAGTCCTACATGTTGACTCTAGTGTTCTACATGTTGACTCTAGTGTTCCATAGTCCTACATGTTGACTCTAGTGTTCTACATGTTGACTCTAGTGTTCTACATGTTGACTCTAGTGTTCCATAGTTCTACATGTTGACTCTAGTGTTCTACATGTTGATTCTAGTGTTCCATAGTCCTACATGTTGACTCTAGTGTTCTACATGTTGACTCTAGTGTTCTACATGTTGACTCTAGTGTTCTACATGTTGACTCTAGTGTTCCGTAGTCCTACATGTTGACTCTAGTGTTCTACATGTTGACTCTAGTGTTCTACATGTTGACTCTAGTGTTCCATAGTCCTACATGTTGACTCTAGTGTTCCGTAGTCCTACATGTTGACTCTAGTGTTCTACATGTTGACTCTAGTGTTCCATAGTCCTACATGTTGACTCTAGTGTTCCATAGTCCTACATGTTGACTCTAGTGTTCTACATGTTGACTCTAGTGTTCTACATGTTGACTCTAGTGTTCTACATGTTGACTCTAGTGTTCCATAGTCCTACATGTTGACTCTAGTGTTCCATAGTCCTACATGTTGACTCTAGTGTTCTACATGTTGACTCTAGTGTTCTACATGTTGACTCTAGTGTTCCATAGTCCTACATGTTGACTCTAGTGTTCTACATGTTGACTCTAGTGTTCCATAGTCCTACATGTTGACTCTAGTGTTCTACATGTTGACTCTAGCGTTCTACATGTTGACTCTAGTGTTCCATAGTCCTACATGTTGACTCTAGTGTTCTACATGTTGACTCTAGTGTTCTACATGTTGACTCTAGTGTTCCATAGTCCTACATGTTGACTCTAGTGTTCTACATGTTGACTCTAGTGTTCTACATGTTGACTCTAGTGTTCTACATGTTGACTCTAGTGTTCTACATGTTGACTCTAGTGTTCTACATGTTGACTCTAGTGTTCCATAGTCCTACATGTTGACTCTAGTGTTCTACATGTTGACTCTAGTGTTCTACATGTTGACTCTAGTGTTCTACATGTTGACTCTAGTGTTCTACATGTTGACTCTAGTGTTCTACATGTTGACTCTAGTGTTCCATAGTCCTACATGTTGACTCTAGTGTTCCATAGTCCTACATGTTGACTCTAGTGTTCTACATGTTGACTCTAGTGTTCCATAGTCCTACATGTTGACTCTAGTGTTCTACATGTTGATTCTAGTGTTCCATAGGTCTACATGTGCATTCTGGGAAACAAAGCAAAGCATAATGCTTATTCTTCTGCCTAAATTCCCATTCCCCTCCATATCTCACTCACTCAACTGTGTTCCGACTGCTCTCTCTACACACACGTCTTGATTGCACAAACAGACTCCCGTTAAACCTACAGAAATAAATGCCTGTAAAAACACATCTAACTGCTGAGACCCACAAGGGGATTCACAGGCGACGTTCCTTGTTTTTATCATGAATTGAAAACGGACTGGTTGATTGAAGTTGGGAAATATGTGCTCCAACGACTGGAGCTTCCGTTTTTAGAAATAATTGCGTTCAGTCTATTTCCTGCTGAGACTTTTAGACCTGCTAGTGCCTTTTAGAATTGGTTAGCCTAGGGTTCGGTTATAACCACTCTGT
>NW_022265584.1:40000-57500 GCF_002021735.2 Oncorhynchus kisutch | reverse complement strand
GCACCTGGTTAAATAAAGGTGTTCTCAACTAGCCTACCTGGTTAAATAAAGGTGTTCTCAACTAGCCTACCTGGTTAAATAAAGGTGTTCTCAACTGGCCTACCTGGTTAAATAAAGGTGTTCTCAACTGGCCTACCTGGTTAAATAAAGGTGTTTCTCAACTAGCCTACCTGGTTAAATAAAGGTGTTCTCAACTAGCCTACCTGGTTAAATAAAGGTGTTCTCAAACTAGCCTACCTGGTTAAATAAAGGTGTTCTCAACTAGCCTACCTGGTTAAATAAAGGTGTTCTCAACTGGCCTACCTGGTTAAATAAAGGTGTTCTGAACTTAGCCTACCTCTGGTTAATAAATAACGGTGTTCTCAACTCGGCCTACCTGGTTAAATAAAGGTCTGTCCTCAACTAGCCTCACTGGTTAAATAAAGGTGTTCTCAACTAGCCTACCTGGTTAAATAAGGTGTTCTCAACTAGCCTACCTGGTTAAATAAAGGTGTTCTCAACTAGCCTACCTGGTTAATAAAGGTGTTCTCAACTGGCCTACCTGGTTTAAATAAAGGTGTTCTCAACTAGGCCTAACCTGGTTAAATAAAGGTGTTCTCAACTAGCCTCCCTGGTTAAATAAAGGTGTTTCTCAACTGGCCCTACCTGGTTAAATAAAGGTGTTCTCAACTAGCCTACCTGGTTAAATAAAGGTGTTCTCAACTGGCCTACCTGGTTAAATAAAGGTGTTCTCAACTAGCCTACCTGGTTAAATAAAGGTGTTCTCAACTAGCCTACCTGGTTAAATAAAGGTGGTTCTCAACTAGCCTACCTGGTTTAAATAAAGGTGTTCTCAACTAGCCTACCTGGTTAAATAAAGGTGTTCATCAACTAGCCTACCGGTTAAATAAAGGTGTTCTCAACTAGCCTACATGGTTAAATAAAGGTGTGTCTCAACTAGGCCTACCTGGTTAAATAAAGGTGTTCTCAACTAGCCTACCTGGTTAAATAAAGGTGTTCTCAACTAGCCTACATGGTTAAATAAAGGTGTCTCAACTAGCCTACCTGGTTAAATAAAGGTGTTCTCAACTAGCCTACCTGGTTAAATAAAGGTGTTCTCAACTAGTCTACCTGGTTAAATAAAGGTGTTCTCAACTAGCCTACCTGGTTAAATAAAGGTGTTCTCAACTAGCCTACCTGGTTAAATAAAGGTGTTCTCAACTAGCCTACCTGGTTAAATAAAGGTGTTCTCAACTGGCCTACCTGATTAAATAAAGGTGTTCTCAACTAGCCTACCTGGTTAAATAAAGGTGTTCTCAACTAGCCTCCCTGGTTAAATAAAGGTGTTCTCAACTGGCCTACCTGGTTAAATAAAGGTGTTCTCAACTAGCCTACCTGGTTAAATAAAGGTGTTCTCAACTGGCCTACCTGGTTAAATAAAGGTGTTCTCAACTAGCCTACCTGGTTAAATAAAGGTGTTCTCAACTAGCCTACCTGGTTAAATAAAGGTGTTCTCAACTAGCCTACCTGGTTAAATAAAGGTGTTCTCAACTAGCCTACCTGGTTAAATAAAGGTGTTCTCAACTAGCCTACCTGGTTAAATAAAGGTGTTCTCAACTGGCCTACCTGGTTAAATAAAGGTGTTCTCAAACTAGCCTACCTGGTTAAATAAAGGTGTTCTCAACTAGCCTACATGGTTAAATAAAGGTGTTCTCAACTAGCCTACCTGGTTAAATAAAGGTGTTCTCAACTAGCCTACCTGGTTAAATAAAGGTGTTCTCAACTAGTCTACCTGGTTAAATAAAGGTGTTCTCAACTAGCCTACCTGGTTAAATAAAGGTGTTCTCAACTAGCCTACCTGGTTAAATAAAGGTGTTCTCAACTAGCCTACCTGGTTAAATAAAGGTGTTCTCAACTAGCCTACATGGTTAAATAAAGGTGTTCTCAACTAGCCTACCTGGTTAAATAAAGGTGTTCTCAACTAGCCTACCTGGTTAAATAAAGGTGTTCTCAACTAGTCTACCTGGTTAAATAAAGGTGTTCTCAACTAGCCTACCTGGTTAAATAAAGGTGTTCTCAACTAGCCTACCTGGTTAAATAAAGGTGTTCTCAACTAGCCTACCTGGTTAAATAAAGGTGTTCTCAACTGGCCACCTGGTTAAATAAAGGTGTTCTCAACTGGCCTACATGGTTAAATAACGGTGTTCTCAACTGGCCTACATGGTTAAATAAAGGTGTTCTCAACTAGCCTACCTGGTTAAATAAAGGTGTTCTCAACTAGCCTACATGGTTAAATAAAGGTGTTCTCAACTAGCCTACCTGGTTAAATAAAGGTGTTCTCAACTAGCCTACCTGGTTAAATAAAGGTGTTCTCAACTAGCCTACCTGGTTAAATAAAGGTGTTCTCAACTAGCCTACCTGATTAAATAAAGGTGTTCTCAACTAGCCTACCTGGTTAAATAAAGGTGTTCTCAACTGGCCTACATGGTTAAATAAAGGTGTTCTCAACTGGCCTACCTGGTTAAATAAAGGTGTTCTCAACTAGCCTACCTGGTTAAATAAAGGTGTTCTCAACTGGCCTACATGGTTAAATAAAGGTGTTCTCAACTGGCCTACCTGGTTAAATAAAGGTGTTCTCAACTAGTCTACCTGGTTAAATAAAGGTGAAATAAAAAAAATAATCCCAAATGTGAAGCTTTTGCGTTAACAAACATAGAGCATGTGATGCATCAACACAACAACAATCTAGAGAAAGGGGCTGAGAGTTTCCCCTTAGCGAGGGTGGAGAGTTAGTTTCCCCTTAGTGAGGGTGGAGAGTTAGTTTCCCCTTAGTGAGGGTGGAGAGTTAGTTTCCCCTGAGTGAGGGTGGAGAGTTAGTTTCCCCTTAGTGAGGGTGGAGACTTAGTTTCCCCTTAGTGAGGGTGGAGAGTTAGTTTCCCCTTAGTGAGGGTGGAGAGTTAGTTTCCCCTTAATGAGGGTGGAGACTTAGTTTCCCCTTAGTGAGGGTGGAGACTTAGTTTCCCCTTAGTGAGGGTGGAGACTTAGTTTCCCCTTAGTGAGGGTGGAGAGTTAGTTTCCCCTTAGTGAGGGTGGAGACTTAGTTTCCCCTTAGTGAGGGTGGAGAGTTAGTTTCCCCTTAGTGAGGGTGGAGACTTAGTTTCCCCTTAGTGAGGGTGGAGAGTTAGTTTCCCCTTAGTGAGGGTGGAGACTTAGTTTCCCTTTAGTGAGGGTGGAGACTTAATTTCCCCTTAGTGAGGGTGGAGACTTAGTTTCCCCTTAGTGAGGGTGGAGAGTTAGTTTCCCCTTAGCGAGGGTGGAGACTTAGTTTCCCCTTAGTGAGGTTGGAGAGTTAGTTTCCCTTTAGCGAGGGTGGAGAGTTAGTTTCCCCTTAGCGAGGGTGGAGAGATAGTTCCCCTTAGTGAGGGTGGAGACTTAGTTTCCCCTTAGTGAGGGTGAGGAGACTTAGTTTCCCCTTAGTGAGGGGTGGAGACTTAGTTTCCCCTTAGTGAGGGTGGGAGACTTAGTTTCCCCTTAGTGAGGGTGGAGACTTAGTTTCCCCTTAGTGAGGGTGAGACTTAGTTTCCCTTAGTGAGGGTGGAGAGTTAGTTTTAGAGATGAACTGTAAAGAAGTTAAAGTGGCTTTATTCGTATCCTAAAGGCCCAGCAGGCTGCTGAAGAATCCATGCTATTGACAGTGGCATTTTAAAGCATGAAGAGCCAAGCCTGCACGGTCTGCACGGTAAACGCACCACGTACAGAGAGAAAGGCAGACAGAGACGGAGGTTAAACACCGTTACAAGCAACAAGCCTCCTGTCATAAGGGCTGTTTTAGGGACAACGAGAGTCACACAGCAGAATCTATAAATATCTACAATGCAGAGAGAGAGAGAGAGAGACAATCAGAGAGACTATCAGAACTATCAGTTCTAATGCAACTCATCGACCACGGACCTGTTATGCTTCCCGAGTCTCAAATGCCAGCCTATTCCTTCTGTAAGTGCCCTACTTTAGACCAGAGCCCACGTGTAAACAGGATGTCAATATGTTAGGGAACAGTGGGCCATTTGGGATGCAGGGGTTTGTCTTTCCAAAAAGCAGATCAATATCAGTTGTGAAGCCTCACTGTATTGGCTAATGGAGAGCAGCGTTGACAGAGAAGATGAATAGAAAAGGCCAAGAAACGTCACAATAGGACCCTTTTATGCAGCATAGAGAGAACGCTCCCCCAGGGTTCCCTGTTCTAATTGAAACTGAACACTTCACTCCTTCTGAAACACAAACTATCTCTGTTATAACAGCCTAACTAAATTAAAAGCACACTATTTATATATGCCCGAGGCTCTGTTCATCAAACAAGATTCATCACTCTGTTGCGACTGTAGTTTTCATATTAAATGTCTTGTATAACAGCCGTCGGCAGCCATACTCTGCCTTGTTCCCTTTGAACAAGATGAAAACTTTTTAACGTTTAGCCGAGATGTGAGATCACACCCTGCGCTTGCGGCCTGTGTTGGGTCTGTGTTGTGTTGGGTCTGTGTTGTGTTGGGTCTGTGCTGTGTTGGGTCTGTGCTGTGTTGGGTCTGTGCTGTGTTGGGTCTGTGTTGTGTTGGGTCTGTGCTGTGTTGGGTCTGTGTTGTGTTGGGTCTGTGCTGTGTTGGGTCTGTGTTGGGTCTGTGTTGGGTCTGTGTTGGGTCTGTGTTGTGTTGGGTCTGTGCTGGGTCTGTGCTGTGTTGGGTCTGTGCTGTGTTGGGTCTGTGTTGTGTTGGGTCTGTGTTGTGTTGTGTTGGGTCTGTGCTGTGTTGGGTCTGTGCTGTGTTGGGTCTGTGTTGTGTTGGGTCTGTGTTGTGTTGGGTCTGTGCTGTGCTGTGTTGGGTCTGTGTTGGGTCTGTGCTGTGTTGGGTCTGTGTTGGGTCTGTGCTGTGTTGGGTCTGTGCTGTGTTGGGTCTGTGCTGTGTGGGGTCTGTGCCGTGTTGGGTCTGTGTTGAGTTGGGTCTGTGCTGTGTTGGGTCTGTGCTGTGTTGGGTCTGTGCTGTGTTGGGTCTGTGTTGTGTTGGTTCTGTGTTGTGTTGGGTCTGTGCTGTGTTGGGTCTGTGATGTGTTGGGTCTGTGTTGTGTTGGGTCTGTGTTGTGTTGGGTCTGTGTTGTGTTGGGTCTGTGCTGTGTTGGGTTTGTGTTGTGTTGGGTCTGTGTTGTGTTGGGTCTGTGTTGTGTTGGGTCTGTGCTGTGTTGGGTCTGTGTTGTGTTGGGTCTGTGTTGTGTCTGTGTTGTGTTGGGTCTGTGTTGTGTTGGGTCTGTGCTGTGTGGGGTCTGTGCTGTGTGGGGTCTGTGTTGAGTTGGGTCTGTGCTGTGTTGGGTCTGTGCTGTGTTGGGTCTGTGCTGTGTTGGGTCTGTGTTGTGTTGGTTCTGTGTTGTGTTGTGTCTGTGCTGTGTTGGGTCTGTGTTGTGTTGGGTCTGTGTTGTGTTGGCTCTGTGTTGTGTTGGGTCTGTGTTGTGTTGGGTCTGTGATGTGTTGGGTTTGTGTTGTGTTGGGTCTGTGTTGTGTTGTGTTGGGTCTGTGTTGTGTTGGGTCTGTGCTGTGTTGGGTCTGTGTTGTGTTGGGTCTGTGTTGTGTCTGTGTTGTGTTGGGTCTGTGTTGTGTTAGGTTTGTGCTGTGTTGAGTCTGTGTTGTGTTGGGTCTGTGTTGTGTTGGGTCTGTGCTGTGTTGGGTCTGTGTTGTGTTGGGTCTGTGTTGGGTCTGTGTTGTGTTGGGTCTGTGTTGTGTTGTGTCTGTGCTGTGTTGAGTCTGTGCTGTGTTGAGTCTGTGTTGTGTTGGGTCTGTGCTGTGTTGGGTCTGTGCTGTGTTGGGTCTGTGCTGTGTTGGGTATGCGCTGTGTTGGGTCTGTGTTGGGTCTGTGCTGTGTTGGGTCTGTGTTGGGTCTGTGCTGTGTTGGGTCTGTGTTGGGTCTGTGCTGTGTTGGGTCTGTGCTGTGTTGGGTCTGTGCTGTGTGGGGTCTGTGCCGTGTTGGGTCTGTGTTGAGTTGGGTCTGTGCTGTGTTGGGTCTGTGCTGTGTTGGGTCTGTGCTGTGTTGGGTCTGTGTTGTGTTGGTTCTGTGTTTGTGTTGGGTCTGTGCTGTGTTGGGTCTGTGATGTGTTGGGTCTGTGTTGTGTTGGGTCTGTGTTGTGTTGGGTCTGTGTTGTGTTGGGTCTGTGCTGTGTTGGGTTTGTGTTGTGTTGGGTCTGTGTTGTGTTGGGTCTGTGCTGTGTTGGGTCTGTGTTGTGTTGGGTCTGTGTTGTGTCTGTGTTGTGTTGGGTCTGTGTTGTGTTGGGTCTGTGCTGTGTGGGGTCTGTGCTGTGTGGTGTCTGTGTTGAGTTGGGGTCTGTGCTGTGTTGGGTCTGTGCTGTGTTGGGTCTGTGCTGTGTTGGGTCTGTGTTGTGTTGGTTCTGTGTTGTGTTGTGTCTGTGCTGTGTTGGGTCTGTGTTGTGTTGGGTCTGTGTTGTGTTGGCTCTGTGTTGTGTTGGGTCTGTGATGTGATGTGTTGGGTTTGTGTTGTGTTGGGCCTGTGTTGGGTCTGTGTTGTGTTGGGTCTGTGTTGTGTTGGGTCTGTGCTGTGTTGGGTCTGTGCTGTGTTGGGTCTGTGCTGTGTTGGGTCTGTGTTGTGTTGGGTCTGTGCTGTGTTGGGTCTGTGTTGTGTTGGGTCTGTGCTGTGTTGGGTCTGTGTTGGGTCTGTGTTGGGTCTGTGTTGGGTCTGTGTTGTGTTGGGTCTGTGCTGGGTCTGTGCTGTGTTGGGTCTGTGCTGTGTTGGGTCTGTGTTGTGTTGGGTCTGTGTTGTGTTGTGTTGGGTCTGTGCTGTGTTGGGTCTGTGCTGTGTTGGGTCTGTGTTGTGTTGGGTCTGTGTTGTGTTGGGTCTGTGCTGTGCTGTGTTGGGTCTGTGTTGGGTCTGTGCTGTGTTGGGTCTGTGTTGGGTCTGTGCTGTGTTGGGTCTGTGCTGTGTTGGGTCTGTGCTGTGTGGGGTCTGTGCCGTGTTGGGTCTGTGTTGAGTTGGGTCTGTGCTGTGTTGGGTCTGTGCTGTGTTGGGTCTGTGCTGTGTTGGGTCTGTGTTGTGTTGGTTCTGTGTTGTGTTGGGGTCTGTGCTGTGTTGGGTCTGTGATGTGTTGGGTCTGTGTTGTGTTGGGTCTGTGTTGTGTTGGGTCTGTGTTGTGTTGGGTCTGTGCTGTGTTGGGTTTGTGTTGTGTTGGGTCTGTGTTGTGTTGGGTCTGTGTTGTGTTGGGTCTGTGCTGTGTTGGGTCTGTGTTGTGTTGGGTCTGTGTTGTGTCTGTGTTGTGTTGGGTCTGTGTTGTGTTGGGTCTGTGCTGTGTGGGGTCTGTGCTGTGTGGGGTCTGTGTTGAGTTGGGGTCTGTGCTGTGTTGGGTCTGTGCTGTGTTGGGTCTGTGCTGTGTTGGGTCTGTGTTGTGTTGGTTCTGTGTTGTGTTGTGTCTGTGCTGTGTTGGGTCTGTGTTGTGTTGGGTCTGTGTTGTGTTGGCTCTGTGTTGTGTTGGGGTCTGTGTTGTGTTGGGTCTGTGATGTGTTGGGTTTGTGTTGTGTTGGGTCTGTGTTGTGTTGTGTTGGGTCTGTGTTGTGGTTGGGTCTGTGCTGTGTTGGGTCTGTGTTGTGTTGGGTCTGTGTTGTGTCTGTGTTGTGTTGGGTCTGTGTTGTGTTAGGTTTGTGTGCTGTGTTGAGTCTGTGTTGTGTTGGGTCTGTGTTGTGTTGGGTCTGTGCTGTGTTGGGTCTGTGTTGTGTTGGGTCTGTGTTGGGTCTGTGTTGTGTTGGGTCTGTGTTGTGTTGTGTCTGTGCTGTGTTGAGTCTGTGCTGTGTTGAGTCTGTGTTGTGTTGGGTCTGTGCTGTGTTGGGTCTGTGCTGTGTTGGGTCTGTGCTGTGTTGGGTATGCGCTGTGTTGGGTCTGTGTTGGGTCTGTGCTGTGTTGGGTCTGTGTTGGGTCTGTGCTGTGTTGGGTCTGTGTTGGGTCTGTGCTGTGTTGGGTCTGTGCTGTGTTGGGTCTGTGCTGTGTGGGGTCTGTGCCGTGTTGGGTCTGTGTTGAGTTGGGTCTGTGCTGTGTTGGGTCTGTGCTGTGTTGGGTCTGTGCTGTGTTGGGTCTGTGTTGTGTTGGTTCTGTGTTGTGTTGGGTCTGTGCTGTGTTGGGTCTGTGATGTGTTGGGTCTGTGTTGTGTTGGGTCTGTGTTGTGTTGGGTCTGTGTTGTGTTGGGTCTGTGCTGTGTTGGGTTTGTTGTTGTGTTGGGTCTGTGTTGTGTTGGGTCTGTGCTGTGTTGGGTCTGTGTTGTGTTGGGTCTGTGTTGTGTCTGTGTTGTGTTGGGTCTGTGTTGTGTTGGGTCTGTGCTGTGTGGGGTCTGTGCTGTGTGGTGTCTGTGTTGAGTTGGGTCTGTGCTGTGTTGGGTCTGTGCTGTGTTGGGTCTGTGCTGTGTTGGGTCTGTGTTGTGTTGGTTCTGTGTTGTGTTGTGTCTGTGCTGTGTTGGGTCTGTGTTGTGTTGGGTCTGTGTTGTGTTGGCTCTGTGTTGTGTTGGGTCTGTGTTGTGTTGGGTCTGTGATGTGATGTGTTGGGTTTGTGTTGTGTTGGGTCTGTGTTGTGTTGTGTTGGGTCTGTGTTGTGTTGGGTCTGTGCTGTGTTGGGTCTGTGTTGTGTCTGTGTTGTGTTGGGTCTGTGTTGTGTTAGGTTTGTGCTGTGTTGAGTCTGTGTTGTGTTGGGTCTGTGTTGTGTTGGGTCTGTGCTGTGTTGGGTCTGTGTTGTGTTGGGTCTGTGTTGGGTCTGTGTTGTGTTGGGTCTGTGTTGTGTTGTGTCTGTGCTGTGTTGAGTCTGTGCTGTGTTGAGTCTGTGTTGTGTTGGGTCTGTGCTGTGTTGGGTCTGTGCTGTGTTGGGTCTGTGCTGTGTTGGGTATGCGCTGTGTTGGGTCTGTGCTGTGTTGGGTCTGTGCTGTGTTTGGGTCTGTGTTGTGTTGGGTCTGTGTTGTGTTGTGTTGGGGTCCGTGCTATGTTGGGTCTGTGCTGTGTTGGGTCTGTGTTGTGTTGGGTCTGTGCTGTGTTGGGTCTGTGCTGTGTTGGGTCTGTGCTGTGTTGGGTCTGTGCCTGTGTTGGGTCTGTGTTGTGTTGGGGTCTGTTTTGTGTTGGGTCTGTGCTGTGTTGGGTCTGTGCTGTGGTTGAGTCTGTGTTTGTGTTGGGTCTGTGTTGGGTCTGTGTTGTGTTGGGTCTGTGCTGTGCTGTGTTGGGTCTGTGTTGGGTGGGTCCTGGGCTGTGTTGGGTCTGTGTTGTGTGTGTGGGTCTGTGCTGTTGTTGGGTCTGTGTGTGTTGGGTTGTGCTGTGTGGGTCTGTGCTGTGTTGGGTCTGTGCTGTGTTGGTTCTGTGCTGTGTTGGGTCTGTGTTGTGTTGGGTCTACTGCTGTGTTGGGTCTGTGCTGTGTTGGGTCTGTGTTGTGTTGGGTCTGTGCTGTGTTGGGTCTGTGTTGTGTTGGGTCTGTGCTGTGTTGGGGTCTGTGCTGTTGTTGTTTAGGTCTGTGTTGGGGTACTGTGTTGCTGTTTGGGTCTGTGCTGTGTTGGGTCTGTGTTGTGTTGGGTCTGTGCTGTGTTGGGTCTGTGTTGGGTCTGTGCTGTGTTGAGTCTGTGTTTGTGTTGGGTCTGTGCTGTGTTGGGTCTGTGTTGTGTTGGGTCTGTGCAATGTGTTGGGTCTGTGCTGTGTTGGGTCTGTGCTGTGTTGGGTCTGTGCTGTGTTGGGTCTGTGTTCTGTGTTGGGTCTGTGCTGTGTTGGGTCTGTGTTGTGTTGGGTCTGTGCTGTGTTGGGTCTGTGTTGTGTTGGGTCTGTGCTGGTTGGGGTCTGTGCTGAGTTGGGTCTGTGCTGTGTTGGGTCTGTGCTGTGTTGGGTCTGTGTTGTGTTGGGTCTGTGCTGTGTTGGGTCTGTGCTGTGTTGGGTCTGTTGTTGTGTTGGGTCTGGGCTGTGTTGGGTCTGTGCTGTGTTGGGTCTGTGCTGTGTTGAGTCTGTGTTGTGTTGGGTCTGTGCTGTGTTGAGTCTGTGTTGTGTTGGGTCTGTGCTGTGTTGGGTCTGTGTTGGGTCTGTGTTGTGTTGGGTCTGTGCTGTGTTGGGTCTGTGTTGTGTTGGGTCTGTGTTGGGTCTGTGTTGTGTTGGGTCTGTGCTGTGTTGGGTCTGTTCTGTGTTGGGGGTCTGTTCTGTGTTGGGTCTGTGTTGTGTTGGGTCTGTGCTGTGGTTGGGTCTGTGCTCTGTTGGGTCTGTGCTCTGTTGTGTTGTGTTGGGGTCTGTGCTGTGTTGGGTCTTTGTTGTGTTGTGTTGGGTCTGTGCTGTGTTGGGTCTGTGCTGTGTTGGGTCTGTGCTGTGTTGGGTCTCGGTTTGTGTTGGGTCTGTGGCTGTGTTGGGTCTGTGCTGTGTTGGGTCTGTGTTGTGTTGGGTCTGTGCTGTGTTGGGTCTGTGTTGTGTTGGGTCTGTGTTGTGTTGGGTCTGTGCTGTGTTGGGTCTGTGCTGTGTTGGGTCTGTGTTGTGTTGGGTCTGTGCTGTGTTGGGTCTGTGCTGTGTTGGGTCCTGTGTTGGGTCTGTGTTGGTTGGGTCTGTGCTGTGTTGGGTCTGTGTTGTGTTGGGTCTGTGTGGGTCTGTGTTGTGTTGGGGTTGTGTTGTGTTGGGTCTGTGTTGGGTCTGTGTTGTGTTGGGTCTGTGCTGTGTTGGGTCTTGCTGTGTTGGGTCTGTGTTGTGTTGGGTCTCTGCTGTGTTGGGTCTGTGCTGTGTTGGGTCTGTGTTGTGTTGGGTCTGTGCTGTGTTGGGTCTGTGTTGTGTTGGGTCTGTGTTGTGTTGGGTCTGTGCTCTGTTGGGTCTGTGCTCTGTTGGGTCTGTGCTCTGTTGTGTTGTGTTGGGTCTGTGCTGTGTTGGGTCTGTGCTGTGTTGGGTCTGTGCTGTGTTGGGTCTGTGTTGTGTTGGGGTCTGTGCTGTGTTGGGTCTGTGCTGTGTTGGGTCTGTGCTGTGTTGGGTCTGTGTTGGGTCTGTGTTGTGTTGGGTCTGTGCTGTGTTGGGTCTGTTCTGTGTTGGGTCATCTCCTGGTCACACACACACACATACATAGGCACAGGACTGAGAAGTGATGTATGCTGACCTCTGGTGAGACTCGTCTTTAAAATACACCCCACTGTTTTCAGATCCTGCTACAAGAGGGATCGTACCATCTGCCTCACAAATTAACCCATGTCCCCTATATAGTGCACTAACTTTGACCAGAATAGACCACTAAATAGAGAATAGGGTATCATTTTGTACAAAGAATATAGCTGCCTCCCCCAGTCCCCATTACAGAGGAGGGCTTGGGAACAGCTCCTTACTGAAACAATACCCACCGTGCAGACCAGCATGGAACACCAAACAGAAGGGGTTTCCATCCGACCAGCAGGGACCAGGGTTTAGTTATCAGGCTCTAACAGCAGGGACCAGGGTTTAGTCATCAGGCTCTAACAGCAGGGACCAGGGTTTAGTTACCCGGCTCTAACATCAGGGACCAGGGTTTAGGTATCAGGATCTAACAGCAGTGACCAGGGTTTAGTTATGAGGCTCTAACAGCAGAGACCAGGGTTTAGTTATCAGGCTCTAACAGCAGGGACCAGGGTTTAGTTATCAGGCTCTAACAGCAGGGACCAGGGTTTAGTTATCAGGCTCTAACAGCAGGGACCAGGGTTTAGTTATCAGGCTCTAACAGCAGGGACCAGGGTTTAGTTATCAGGCTCTAACAGCAGGGACCAGGGTTTAGTTATCAGACTCTAACAGCAGGGACCAGGGTTTAGTTATCAGGCTCTAACAGCAGGGACCAGGGTTTAGTTATCAGGCTCTAACAGCAGGGACCAGGGTTTAGTTATCAGGCTCTAACAGCAGGGACCAGGGTTTAGTTATCAGGCTCTAACAGCAGGGACCAGGGTCTAGTCATCCGGCTCTAACAGCAGGGACCAGGGTTTAGTTATCAGGCTCTAACAGCAGGGTTTAGTTATGAGGCTCTAACAGCAGGGACCAGGGTTTAGTTATGAGGCTCTAACAGCAGGGACCAGGGTTTAGTTATCAGGCTCTAACAGCAGGGTTTAGTTATCAGGCTCTAACAGCAGGGACCAGGTTTTAGTTACTAGACTCTAACAGCAGGGACCAGGGTTTAGTTATCAGACTCTAACAGCAGGGACCAGGGTTTAGTTATCAGGCTCTAACAGCAGGGTTTAGTTATCAGGCTCTAACAGCAGGGACCAGTGTTTAGTTATCAGGCTCTAACAGCAGGGACTAGGGTTTAGTTATCAGGCTCTAACAGCAGGGACCAGGGTTTAGTTATCAGGCTCTAACAGCAGGGACCAGGGTTTAGTTATCAGGCTCTAACAGCAGGGACTAGGGTTTAGTTATCAGGCTCTAACAGCAGGGACCAGGGTTTAGTTATCAGGCTCTAACAGCAGGGACCAGGGTTTAGTTATCAGGCTCTAACAGCAGGGACCAGGGTTTAGTTATCAGACTCTAACAGCAGGGACCAGGGTTTAGTTATCAGGTTCTAACAGCAGGGACTAGGGTTCAGTTATCAGGCTCTAACAGCAGGGACCAGGGTTTAGTTATCAGGCTCTAACAGCAGGGGCCAGGGTTTAGTTATCAGACTCTAACAGCAGGGACCAGGGATTAGTTATCAGGTTCTAACAGCAGGGACCAGGGTTTAGTTATCAGTCTCTAACAGCAGGGACCAGGGTTTAGTTATCAGGCTCTAACAGCAGGGACCAGGGTTTTGTTACCAGGCTCTGACAGCAGGGACCAGGGTTTAGTTATCAGGCTGTAACAGCAGGTTTAGTCATCAGGCTCTAACAGCAGGGACCAGGGTTTAGTTACCAGGCTCTAAAAGCAGGGACCAGGGTTTAGTTATCAGGCTCTAACAGCAGGGACCAGGGTTTAGTTATCAGGCTCTAACAGCAGGGACCAGGGTTTAGTTATCAGGTTCTAAAAGCAGGGACCAGGGTTCAGTTATCAGGCTCTAACATCAGGGACCAGGGTTTAGTTTTCAGGCTCTAACAGCAGGGACCAGGGTTTAGTTATGAGGCTTTAACAGCAGGGTTTAGTTATGAGGCTCTAACAGCAGGGACCAGGGTTTAGTTATCAGGCTCTAACAGCAGGGACCAGGGTTTAGTTACCAGGCTCTAACAGCAGGGACCAGGGTTTAGTTACCAGGCTCTAACAGCAGGGACCAGGGTTTAGTTACCAGGCTCTAACAGCAGGGACCAGGGTTTAGTTATGAGGCTCTAACAGCAGGGACCAGGGTTCAGTTATCAGGCTCTAACAGCAGGGACCAGGGTTTAGTTATCAGGCTCTAACAGCAGGGACCAGGGTTTAGTCATCCGGCTCTAAGAGCAGGGACCAGGGTTTAGTTACCAGGCTCTAACAGCAGGGACCAGGGTTTAGTTATCAGACTCTAACAGCAGGGACCAGGGTTTAGTTATCAGACTCTAACAGCAGGGACCAGGGTTTAGTTATCAGACTCTAACAGCAGGGACCAGGGTTTAGTTATCAGGCTCTAACAGCAGGGACCAGGGTTTAGTTATCAGGCTCTAACAGCAGGGACCAGGGTTTAGTTATCAGGCTCTAACAGCAGGGACCAGGCTTTAGTTATCAGACTCTAACAGCAGGGACCAGGGTTTAGTTATCAGGCTCTAACAGCAGGGACCAGGGTTTAGTCGTTCAGGCTCTAACAGCAGGGACCAGGGTTTAGTTATCATGCTCTAACAGCAGGGACCAGGGTTTAGTTATCAGGCTCTAACAGCAGGGACCAGGGTTTAGTTATCAGGCTCTAACAGCAGGGACCAGGGTTTAGTTATCAGGCTCTAACATCAGGGACCAGGGTTTAGTTATCAGGCTCTAATAGCAGGGGTCAGGGTTTAGTTATGAGGCTTTAACAGCAGGGTTTAGTTATGAGGCTCTAACAGCAGGGACCAGGGTTTAGTTATCAGGCTCTAACAGCGGGGACCAGGGTTTAGTTATCAGGCTCTAACAGCAGGGTTTAGTTATCAGGCTCTAACAGCAGGAACCAGGGTTTAGTTATCAGGCTCTAACAGCAGGGACCAGGGTTTAGTTACCAGGCTCTAACAGCAGGGACCAGGGTTTAGTTACCAGGCTCTAACAGCAGGGACCAGGGTTTAGTTATCAGGCTCTAAAAGCAGGGACCAGGGTTCAGTTATCAGGCTCTAACATCAGGGACCAGGGTTTAGTTATCAGGCTCTAACAGCAGGGACCAGGGTTTAGTTATCAGGCTCTAACAGCAGGGACCAGGGTTTAGTTACCAGGCTCTAACAGCAGGGACCAGGGTTTAGTTACCAGGCTCTAACAGCAGGGACCAGGGTTTAGTTACGAGGCTCTAACAGCAGGGACCAGGGTTCAGTTATCAAGCACTAACAGCAGGGACCAGGGTTTAGTTATCAGGCTCTAACAGCAGGGACCAGGGTTCAGTCATCAGGCTCTAACAGCAGGGACCAGGGTTTAGTCATCCGGCTCTAAGAGCAGGGACCAGGGTTTAGTTATGAGGCTCTAACAGCAGGGACCAGGGTTCAGTTATCAGGCTCTAACAGCAGGGACCAGGGTTTAGTTATCAGGCTCTAACAGCAGGGACCAGGGTTTAGTCATCCGGCTCTAAGAGCAGGGACCAGGGTTTAGTTACCAGGCTCTAACAGCAGGGACCAGGGTTTAGTTATCAGACTCTAACAGCAGGGACCAGGGTTTAGTTATCAGACTCTAACAGCAGGGACCATGGTTTAGTTATCAGACTCTAACAGCAGGGACCAGGGTTTAGTTATCAGACTCTAACAGCAGGGACCAGGGTTTAGTTATCAGGCTCTAACAGCAGGGACCAGGGTTTAGTTATCAGGCTCTAACAGCAGGGACCAGGGTTTAGTTATCAGACTCTAACAGCAGGGACCAGGGTTTAGTCGTTCAGGCTCTAACAGCAGGGACCAGGGTTTAGTTATCAGGCTCTAACAGCAGGGACCAGGGTTTAGTTATGAGGCTCTAAAAGCAGGGACCAGGGTTTAGTTACCAGGCTCTAACAGCAGGGACCAGGGTTTAGTTATCAGGCTCTAACATCAGGGACCAGGGTTTAGTTATCAGGCTCTAACAGCAGGGTTTAGTTATCAGGCTCTAACAGCAGGGACCAGGTTTTAGTTACTAGACTCTAACAGCAGGGACCAGGGTTTAGTTATCAGACTCTAACAGCAGGGGGTTTAGTTATCAGACTCTAACAGCAGGGACCAGGGTTTAGTTATCAGGCTCTAACAGCAGGGACCAGGGTTTAGTTATCAGGCTCTAACAGCAGGAACCAGGGTTTAGTTATCAGGCTCTAACAGCAGGGACCAGGGTTTAGTTATCAGGCTCTAACAGCAGGGACCAGGGTTTAGTTATGAGGCTCTAACAGCAGGGACCAGGGTTTAGTTATCAGGTTCTAACAGCAGGGACCAGGGTTCAGTTATCAGGCTCTAACAGCAGGGACCAGGGTTTAGTTATGAGGCTCTAACAGCAGGGACCAGGGTTTAGTTTGAAAGACACCACTGTCCCAGGCACAACAGACAGAACATAGTAAATCATAGAACTGTCACACACACACACACACACACACAGACACACACACACACACACACACACACACACACACACACACACACACACACACACACACACACACACACACACACACACACACACACACACACACACACACACACACACACACACACACACACACAGAGAGAGAGGACATGTCATGTGTTTTCTCACCTATGAAGAGGTTCCACTCAGGATCTAGGTCAGCCTGGTTAGCCAGACAGCCTCTCATCACATTATGGCAGTAGTTATGACAGGGCTTCAGCCCAGGCAGGCCCCTGCAGTACGGACAGTACAACATCTTAGTCAGGGCCCTGATGCAGGCGGGGGCCACATTCACCTTGGGGGAGAGAGAAACATGTTGGAGATAAATGACTTATGTTGCCTTGTCATGTTTACCAGGCTAGAGGATCACCTCTCACACAGTATCTGGGTTAAGGATAGTACCAGGCTAGAGGATCACCTCTCACACAGTATCTGGGTTAAGGATAGTACCAGGCTAGAGGATCACCTCTCACACAGTATCTGGGTTAAGGATAGTACCAGGCTAGAGGATCACCTCTCACACAGTATCTGGGTTAAGGATAGTACCAGGCTAGAGGATCACCTCTCACACAGTATCTGGGTTAAGGATAGTACCAGGCTAGAGGATCACCTCTCACACAGTATCTGGGTTAAGGATAGTACCAGGCTAGAGGATCACCTCTCACACAGTATCTGGGTTAAGGATAGTACCAGGCTAGAGGATCACCTCTCACACAGTATCTGGGTTAAGGATAGTACCAGGCTAGAGGATCACCTCTCACACAGTATCTGGGTTAAGGATAGTACCAGGCTAGAGGATCACCTCTCACACAGTATCTGGGTTAAGGATAGTACCAGGCTAGAGGATCACCTCTCACACAGTATCTGGGTTAAGGATAGTACCAGGCTAGAGGACCACCTCTCACACAGTATCTGGGTTAAGGATAGTACCAGGCTAGAGGATCACCTCTCACACAGTATCTGGGTTAAGGATAGTACCAGGCTAGAGGATCACCTCTCACACAGTATCTGGGTTAAGGATAGTACCAGGCTAGAGGATCACCTCTCACACAGTATCTGGGTTAAGGATAGTACCAGGCTAGATGATCACCTCTCACACAGTATCTGGGTTAAGGATAGTACTGAGGTCAGAGGGGAGAGGTAGTCATGGTGATGGGAAGACCAAGTTCTGGGAGATGGGCTGAAGGCTGAGGTCAGAGGGGAGAGGTAGTCATGGTGACAGAAGTTCAGGGCCTGGGAGATGGGCTGAAGGCTGAGGTCAAAGGGGAGAGGTCGTCATGGTGATGGGAAGGCTGAGGTCAGAGGGGAGAGGTAGTCATGGTGATGGGAAGGCCCGGATTCTGGGAGATGGGCTGAAGGTTGAGGTCAGAGGGGAGAGGTCGTCATGGTGATGGGAAGACCAGGTTCTGGGAGATGGGCTGAAGGCTGAGGTCAGAGGGGAGAGGTAGTCATGGTGATGGGAAGTTCAGGGCCTGGGAGATGGGCTGAAGGCTGAGATCAGAGGGGAGAGGTCGTCATGGTGATGGGAAGACCATGTTCTGGGAGATGGGCTGAAGGCTGAGGGCTGAGGTCAGAAGGGAGAGGTAGTCATGGTGACGGGAAGAGAAGGATCTGTGTGTGATGGGTCATTTACAGGAAGTGTACAGAAACCTCAGGCAACGGTCATGGGTTGTGATATGTCCCAAATGGCACCCGATTCCCTACTTAGTGCACTATAGGGCCTATAGATCTCTGGTCAAAGGTAATGCACTATAAAGGCAATAGAGCACCATTTGGGAGGCGGTCATTGGGAGGACCAAGGGAGTGATTCAAACGGCCTCAGCCAGAACTGAGGAGGAGGGATATCCAAGCTGACAGAGTTGACTCCTC
>NW_022265584.1:0-35000 GCF_002021735.2 Oncorhynchus kisutch | reverse complement strand
CCAGAGCCCTACAGAGTACACTACTTTAGACCAGAGCCCTACAGAGTACACTACTATAGACCAGAGCCCTACAGAGTACACTACTTTAGACCAGAGCCCTACAGAGTACACTACTTTAGACCAGAGCCCTACAGAGTACACTACTACAGACCAGAGCCCTACAGAGTACACTACTTTATACCAGAGCCCTACAGAGTACACTACTTTATACCAGAGCCCTACAGAGTACACTACTACAGACCAGAGCCCTACAGAGTACACTACTTTATACCAGAGCCCTACAGAGTACACTACTTTATACCAGAGCCCTACAGAGTACACTACTTTAGACCAGAGCCCTACAGAGTACACTACTACAGACCAGAGCCCTACAGAGTACACTACTTTATACCAGAGCCCTACAGAGTACACTACTACAGACCAGAGCCCTACAGAGTACACTACTTTATACCAGAGCCCTACAGAGTACACTACTTTAGACCAGAGCCCTACAGAGTACACTACTTTATACCAGAGCCCTACAGAGTACACTACTTTATACCAGAGCCCTACAGAGTACACTACTTTAGACCAGAGCCCTACAGAGTACACTACTTTATACCAGAGCCCTACAGAGTACACTACTACAGACCAGAGCCCTACAGAGTACACTACTTTATACCAGAGCCCTACAGAGTACACTACTTTATACCAGAGCCCTACAGAGTACACTACTTTATACCAGAGCCCTACAGAGTACACTACTACAGACCAGAGCCCTACAGAGTACACTACTTTATACCAGAGCCCTACAGAGTACACTACTTTATACCAGAGCCCTACAGAGTACACTACTTTAGACCAGAGCCCTACAGAGTACACTACTACAGACCAGAGCCCTACAGAGTACACTACTACAGACCAGAGCCCTACAGAGTACACTACTTTATACCAGAGCCCTACAGAGTACACTACTACAGACCAGAGCCCTACAGAGTACACTACTTTAGACCAGAGCCCTACAGAGTACACTACTTTATACCAGAGCCCTACAGAGTACACTACTACAGACCAGAGCCCTACAGAGTACACTACTTTATACCAGAGCCCTACAGAGTACACTACTTTATACCAGAGCCCTACAGAGTACACTACTTTAGACCAGAGCCCTACAGAGTACACTACTACAGACCAGAGCCCTACAGAGTACACTACTTTATACCAGAGCCCTACAGAGTACACTACTACAGACCAGAGCCCTACAGAGTACACTACTTTATACCAGAGCCCTACAGAGTACACTACTTTAGACCAGAGCCCTACAGAGTACACTACTTTATACCAGAGCCCTACAGAGTACACTACTACAGACCAGAGCCCTACAGAGTACACTACTTTATACCAGAGCCCTACAGAGTACACTACTTTAGACCAGAAGCCCTACAGAGTACACTACTACAGACCAGAGCCCTACAGAGTACACTACTACAGACCAGAGCCCTACAGAGTACACTACTACAGACCAGAGCCCTACAGAGTACACTACTACAGACCAGAGCCCTACAGAGTACACTACTACAGACCAGAGCCCTACAGAGTACACTACTACAGACCAGAGCCCTACAGAGTACACTACTTTATACCAGAGCCCTACAGAGTACACTACTACAGACCAGAGCCCTACAGAGTACACTACTTTATACCAGAGCCCTACAGAGTACACTACTTTATACCAGAGCCCTACAGAGTACACTACTTTAGACCAGAGCCCTACAGAGTACACTACTTTATACCAGAGCCCTACAGAGTACACTACTTTATACCAGAGCCCTACAGAGTACACTACTACAGACCAGAGCCCTACAGAGTACACTACTACAGACCAGAGCCCTACAGAGTACACTACTACAGACCAGAGCCCTACCTAGTACACTACTACAGACCAGAGCCCTACATAGTACACTACTATAGACCAGAGCCCTACAGAGTACACTACTACAGACCAGAGCCCTACAGAGTACACTACTACAGACCAGAGCCCTACAGAGTACACTACTTTATACCAGAGCCCTACAGAGTACACTACTTTAGACCAGAGCCCTACAGAGTACACTACTTTATACCAGAGCCCTACAGAGTACACTACTTTATACCAGAGCCCTACAGAGTACACTACTTTATACCAGAGCCCTACAGAGTACACTACTTTAGACCAGAGCCCTACAGAGTACACTACTTTAGACCAGAGCCCTACAGAGTACACTACTACAGACCAGAGCCCTACAGAGTACACTACTACAGACCAGAGCCCTACAGAGTACACTACTACAGACCAGAGCCCTACAGAGTACACTACTTTAGACCAGAGCCCTACAGAGTACACTACTTTAGACCAGAGCCCTACAGAGTACACTACTTTAGACCAGAGCCCTACAGAGTACACTACTACAGACCAGAGCCCTACAGAGTACACTACTACAGACCAGAGCCCTACAGAGTACACTACTACAGACCAGAGCCCTACAGAGTACACTACTACAGACCAGAGCCCTACATGATACACTACTTTATACCAGAGCCCTACAGAGTACACTACTTTATACCAGAGCCCTACAGAGTACACTACTTTATACCAGAGCCCTACAGAGTACACTACTACAGACCAGAGCCCTACAGAGTACACTACTATAGACCAGAGCCCTACAGAGTACACTACTACAGACCAGAGCCCTACATAGTACACTACTATAGACCAGAGCCCTACAGAGTACACTACTACAGACCAGAGCCCTACAGAGTACACTACTACAGACCAGAGCCCTACAGAGTACACTACTATAGACCAGAGCCCTACAGAGTACACTACTATAGACCAGAGCCCTACAGAGTACACTACTTTAGACCAGAGCCCTACAGAGTACACTACTTTATACCAGAGCCCTACAGAGTACACTACTTTAGACCAGAGCCCTACAGAGTACACTACTTTAGACCAGAGCCCTACAGAGTACACTACTTTAGACCAGAGCCCTACAGAGTACACTACTTTAGACCAGAGCCCTACAGAGTACACTACTTTAGACCAGAGCCCTACAGAGTACACTACTTTAGACCAGAGCCCTACAGAGTACACTACTACAGACCAGAGCCCTACAGAGTACACTACTTTAGACCAGAGCCCTACAGAGTACACTACTATAGACCAGAGCCCTACAGAGTACACTACTACAGACCAGAGCCCTACAGAGTACACTACTACAGACCAGAGCCCTACAGAGTACACTACTACAGACCAGAGCCCTACAGAGTACACTACTACAGACCAGAGCCCTACAGAGTACACTACTATAGACCAGAGCCCTACAGAGTACACTACTACAGACCAGAGCCCTACAGAGTACACTACTATAGACCAGAGCCCTACAGAGTACACTACTTTAGACCAGAGCCCTACAGAGTACACTACTACAGACCAGAGCCCTACAGAGTACACTACTTTAGACCAGAGCCCTACAGAGTACACTACTTTAGACCAGAGCCCTACAGAGTACACTACTACAGACCAGAGCCCTACAGAGTACACTACTACAGACCAGAGCCCTACAGAGTACACTACTACAGACCAGAGCCCTACAGAGTACACTACTACAGACCAGAGCCCTACAGAGTACACTACTACAGACCAGAGCCCTACCTAGTACACTACTACAGACCAGAGCCCTACATAGTACACTACTATAGACCAGAGCCCTACAGAGTACACTACTACAGACCAGAGCCCTACAGAGTACACTACTACAGACCAGAGCCCTACAGAGTACACTACTACAGACCAGAGCCCTACCTAGTACACTACTACAGACCAGAGCCCTACATAGTACACTACTATAGACCAGAGCCCTACAGAGTACACTACTACAGACCAGAGCCCTACAGAGTACACTACTACAGACCAGAGCCCTACAGAGTACACTACTACAGACCAGAGCCCTACCTAGTACACTACTACAGACCAGAGCCCTACATAGTACACTACTATAGACCAGAGCCCTACAGAGTACACTACTACAGACCAGAGCCCTACAGAGTACACTACTATAGACCAGAGCCCTACAGAGTACACTACTACAGACCAGAGCCCTACAGAGTACACTACTACAGACCAGAGCCCAACAGAGTACACTACTACAGACCAGAGCCCTACAGAGTACACTACTACAGACCAGAGCCCTACAGAGTACACTACTACAGACCAGAGACCTACAGAGTACACTACTACAGACCAGAGCCCTACAGAGTACACTACTACAGACCAGACCCCTACAGAGTACACTACTACAGACCAGGGCCCTATAGAACCCTATTCCCTATATATAGTGCACTACTTTAGACCAGGGCCCTATAGAGCCCTATTCCCTATATAGTGCACTACTTTAGACCAGGGCCCTATAGAACCCTATTCCCTATATATAGTGCACTACTTTAGACCAGGGCCCTATAGAACCCTATTCCCTATATAGTGAACTACTTTAGACCAGGGCCCTATAGAACCCTATTCCCTAGATAGTGCACTACTTTAGACCAGGGCCCTATAGAACCCTATTCCCTAGATAGTGCACTACTTTAGACCAGGGCCCTATAGAACCCTATTCCCTAGATAGTGCACTACTTTAGACCAGGGCCCTATAGAACCCTATTCCCTAGATAGTGCACTACTTTAGACCAGGGCCAGAGGGTGTCTCATGAGATCCAGTCCAGAGCTCTGAGTACATAATCCCAGCCTGAAGGGGAGTCCTCTTCACAAACCAGGATCTGTCAGACTGGGTCAGTCTTCCCTCCTTAGATACTTCATTAGAAATACATCCTGAATTATAAATACATACTGAATTATACATTAGAGGGAAATATTTCCAGCTGACAACACAGCCTCAACAGCATCGTCTACTAATGAAGTCCAATAAATTAATCCCTCCACACCTCAACATGAGACATCGCTATATTAAGATATGCACCTCGGTTGGTTGAGTTACTAGAATTCACACAATCATTAGCTGCCACTATAATACACAATAAAATCAGGTTTTTCATGGTGACTGGGCCCAGAGTACATTATCAAATAAACAATCAGGTTTTTCATGGTGAGTACTGAGTACAATACCACAAACACAGTCCAACACAGCACACTAATACAGGCATTATTGTACCTCTAAATGTGTCAATTTTTTACATTTTAGTAATTTGTCAGACACTCTTTGTCACGTTCTGACCTGAGATCTTTTATTATGTCTTTGTTTTAGTATGGTCAGGGCGTGAGTTGGGTGGGTTGTCTATGTCCCTTTTTCTGGGTTTGGGGATTTCTGTGTTTGGCCTGGTATGGTTCTCAATCAGAGGCAGCTGTCAGTCAATTTCCCTGATTGAGAACCATACTTAGGCAGCCTGGTTGTCCCTGATTGAGAACCATACTTAGGTAGCCTGGTTGTCCCTGATTGAGAACCATACTTAGGCAGCCTGGTTGTCCCTGATTGAGAACCATACTTAGGTAGCCTGGTTGTCCCTGATTGAGAACCATACTTAGGCAGCCTGGTTGTCCCTGATTGAGAACCATACTTAGGTAGCCTGGTTGTCCCTGATTGAGAACCATACTTAGGCAGCCTGGTTGTCCCTGATTGAGAACCATACTTAGGCAGCCTGGTTGTCCCTGATTGAGAACCATACTTAGGTAGCCTGGTTGTCTCTGATTGAGAACCATACTTAGGTAGCCTGGTTGTCCTTGATTGAGAACCTTACTTAGGTAGCCTGGTTGTCCCTGATTGAGAACCATACTTAGGTAGCCTGGTTGTCCTTGATTGAGAACCTTACTTAGGTAGCCTGGTTGTCCCTGATTGAGAACCATACTTAGGTAGCCTGGTTGTCCCTGATTGAGAACCATACTTAGGTAGCCTGGTTGTCCCTGATTGAGAACCATACTTAGGTAGCCTGGTTGTCCCTGATTGAGAACCATACTTAGGTAGCCTGGCTTCACCTTTGAGTTGTGAGTGATTCTTTTCTGTTCTGTGTTTTGTTTCACCGTTCAGGACGGTTCGTTTCGTCGTTTTATTGTTTTGTTCAGTGTTCAGTATTTCTTATTAAAACAAGATGAAAACTTACCACGCTGCGCTTTGGTCCTCTCCTTCATACGACAAACGTTACACTCTTATCTAGTAAAACATATAGTTAGTGCATTCATCTTAAGATAGCTAGGTGGGACAACCACATTTGGTATTTGTTATTTTATTAGGATCCCCATTAGCTGTTGCAAAAGCAGCAGCTACTCTTCCTGGGGTCCACACAGAACACAGAACACGGAACACAGAACACGGAACACAGAACACGGAACACAGAACACGGAACATAATACATTATGACATAATACAGAACATCAATAGACAAGAACAGCTCAAGGACAGAACTACATACATATTTAAAAAGGTACACACAGCCTCCATATCAATACATACACACAGCCTCCATATCAATACATACACACAGCCTCCATATCAATACATACACACAGCCTCCATATCAATACATACACACAGCCTCCATATCAATACATACACACAGCCTCCATATCAATACATACACACAGCCTCCATATCAATACATACACACAGCCTCCATATCAATACATACACACAGCCTCTCTAGGTCACAGCCTCCATATCAATACATACACACAGCCTCCATATCAATACATACACACAGCCTCCATATCAATACATACACACAGCCTCCATATCAATACATACACACAGCCTCCATATCAATACATACACACAGCCTCCATATCAATACATACACACAGCCTCTCTAGGTCACAGCCTCCATATCAATACATACACACAGCCTCCATATCAATACATACACACAGCCTCCATATCAATACATACACACAGCCTCTCTAGGTCACAGCCTCCATATCAATACATACACACAGCCTCCATATCAATACATACACACAGCCTCCATATCAATACATACACACAGCCTCCATATCAATACATACACACAGCCTCCATATCAATACATACACACAGCCTCCATATCAATACATACACACAGCCTCCATATCAATACATACACACAGCCTCCATATCAATACATACACACAGCCTCTCTAGGTCACAGCCTCCATATCAATACATACACACAGACTCTCTAGGTCACAGCCTCCATATCAATACATACATACAGACTCTCTAGGTCACAGCCTCCATATCAATACATACACACAGACTCTCTAGGTCCAATAGGAGAGAGGCGTTGTGCCGTGGGTCCAATAGGAGAGAGGCGTTGTGCCGTGGGTCCAATAGGAGAGAGGTGTTGTGCCGTGGGTCCAATAGGAGAGAGGCGTTGTGCCGTGGGTCCAATAGGAGAGAGGCGTTGTGCCGTGAGGTCCAATAGGGGAGAGGCGTTGTGCCGTGGGTCCAATAGGAGAGAGGCGTTGTGCTCTAGGTCCAATAGGAGAGAGGCGTTGTGCTGTGGGTCCAATAGGGGAGAGGCGTTGTGCCGTGGGTCCAATAGGAGAGAGGCGTTGTGCCGTGGGTCCAATAGGAGAGAGGCGTTGTGCCGTGAGGTCCAATAGGAGAGAGGCGTTGTGCCGTGAGGTCCAATAGGAGAGAGGCGTTGTGCCGTGGGTCCAATAGGAGAGAGGCGTTGTGCTCTGGGTCCAATAGGGGAGAGGCGTTGTGCTCTGGGTCCAATAGGGGAGAGGCGTTGTGCTCTGGGTCCAATAGGGGAGAGGCGTTGTGCTGTGGGTCCAATAGGAGAGAGGCGTTGTGCTGTGGGTCCAATAGGGGAGAGGCGTTGTGCTCTGGGTCCAATAGGGGAGAGGCGTTGTGCTCTGGGTCCAATAGGGGAGAGGCGTTGTGCTCTGGGTCCAATAGGGGAGAGGCGTTGTGCTGTGGGTCCAATAGGGGAGAGGCGTTGTGTCGTGGGTCCAATAGGGGAGAGGCGTTGTGCCGTGGGTCCAATAGGAGAGAGGCGTTGTGCCGTGGGTCCAATAGGAGAGAGGCGTTGTGCTGTGGGTCCAATAGGAGAGAGGCGTTGTGCTCTGGGTCCAATAGGAGAGAGGCGTTGTGCTCTAGGTCCAATAGGAGAGAGGCGTTGTGCCGTGGGTCCAATAGGAGAGAGGCGTTGTGCCGTGAGGTGTTGATTTATCTGTTTTGTTAAACCAGGTTTACTGTTTATTTGATCAATATGAGATGGAAGGAAGTTCCATGCAATAATGACTATATTATACTGTACGCTTTCTTGAATTTGTTCTGGATTTGGGGACTGTGAAAAGAACCCTGGTGGCATGTCTGGTGGGATAAGTGTGTGTGTCAGAGTTGTGTGTAAGTTGACTATGCAAACATTTTGGGATTTTCAACACATGAATGTTTCTTATAAAAGAAGAAGTGATGTAGTCAGTCTCTCATCGACTCTTAGCCAAGAGAGACTGGCAGCATAGTGTTAATATCAGCCCTCTGATTACAATGAAGAGCAACACGTGCCACTCTGTTCTGGTCCAGATGCAGCTTGACTAGGTCTTTCCTTGCAGAACTGGACCACATGACTGGACAATAATCCATATCAACCACATATCACAGTCATAGTCAGTACATTCATCTTCAGATAGCTAGGTGGACCAGTCATAGTCAGTACATTCATCTCCAGATAGCTAGGTGGACCAGTCATAGTCAGTACATTCATCTTCAGATAGCTAGGTGGACCAGTCATAGTCAGTACATTCATCTGCAGATAGCTAGCTGGACCAGTCATAGTCAGTACATTCATCTCCAGATAGCTAGGTGGACCAGTCATAGTCAGTACATTCATCTGCAGATAGCTAGGTGGACCAGTCATAGTCAGTACATTCATCTCCAGATAGCTAGGTGGACCAGTCATAGTCAGTACATTCATCTGCAGATAGCTAGGTGGACCAGTCATAGTCAGTACATTCATCTCCAGATAGCTAGGTGGACCAGTCATAGTCAGTACATTCATCTCCAGATAGCTAGGTGGACCAGTCATAGTCAGTACATTCATCTCCAGATAGCTAGGTGGACCAGTCATAGTCAGTACATTCATCTGCAGATAGCTAGGTGGACCAGTCATAGTCAGTACATTCATCTCCAGATAGCTAGGTGGACCAGTCATAGTCAGTACATTCATCTTCAGATAGCTAGGTGGACCAGTCATAGTCAGTACATTCATCTCCAGATAGCTAGGTGGACCAGTCATAGTCAGTACATTCATCTGCAGATAGCTAGGTGGACCAGTCATAGTCAGTACATTCATCTCCAGATAGCTAGGTGGACCAGTCATAGTCAGTACATTCATCTCCAGATAGCTAGGTGGACCAGTCATAGTCAGTACATTCATCTCCAGATAGCTAGGTGGACCAGTCATAGTCAGTACATTCATCTCCAGATAGCTAGGTGGACCAGTCATAGTCAGTACATTCATCTCCAGATAGCTAGGTGGACCAGTCATAGTCAGTACATTCATCTTCAGATAGCTAGGTGGACCAATCATAGTCAGTACATTCATCTGCAGATAGCTAGGTGGACCAGTCATAGTCAGTACATTCATCTGCAGATAGCTAGGTGGACCAGTCATAGTCAGTACATTCATCTGCAGATAGCTAGCTGGACCAGTCATAGTCAGTACATTCATCTCCAGATAGCTAGGTGGACCAGTCATAGTCAGTACATTCATCTTCAGATAGCTAGGTGGACCAGTCATAGTCAGTACATTCATCTTCAGATAGCTAGGTGGACCAGTCATAGTCAGTACATTCATCTTCAGATAGCTAGGTGGACCAGTCATAGTCAGTACATTCATCTCCAGATAGCTAGGTGGACCAGTCATAGTCAGTACATTCATCTGCAGATAGCTAGGTGGACCAGTCATAGTCAGTACATTCATCTTCAGATAGCTAGGTGGACCAGTCATAGTCAGTACATTCATCTCCAGATAGCTAGGTGGACCAGTCATAGTCAGTACATTCATCTCCAGATAGCTAGGTGGACCAGTCATAGTCAGTACATTCATCTTCAGATAGCTAGGTGGACCAGTCATAGTCAGTACATTCATCTGCAGATAGCTAGGTGGGACAACCACATATCTCAGTCATAGTCAGTACATTCATCTGCAGATTGCTAGCTGGGACAACCACATATCACAGTCATAGTCAGTACATTCATCTCCAGATAGCTAGGTGGACCAGTCATAGTCAGTACATTCATCTTCAGATAGCTAGGTGGACCAGTCATAGTCAGTACATTCATCTTCAGATAGCTAGGTGGACCAGTCATAGTCAGTACATTCATCTCCAGATAGCTAGGTGGACCAGTCATAGTCAGTACATTCATCTCCAGATAGCTAGGTGGACCAGTCATAGTCAGTACATTCATCTCCAGATAGCTAGGTGGACCAGTCATAGTCAGTACATTCATCTCCAGATAGCTAGGTGGACCAGTCATAGTCAGTACATTCATCTGCAGATAGCTAGGTGGACCAGTCATAGTCAGTACATTCATCTTCAGATAGCTAGGTGGACCAGTCATAGTCAGTACATTCATCTTCAGATAGCTAGGTGGACCAGTCATAGTCAGTACATTCATCTCCAGATAGCTAGGTGGACCAGTCATAGTCAGTACATTCATCTTCAGATAGCTAGGTGGGACAACCACATATATCAGTCATAGTCAGTACATTCATCTTCAGATAGCTAGGTGGACCAGTCATAGTCAGTACATTCATCTTCAGATAGCTAGGTGGACCAGTCATAGTCAGTACATTCATCTTCAGATAGCTAGCTGGGACAACCACATATCTCAGTCATAGTCAGTACATTCATCTCCAGATAGCTAGGTGGACCAGTCATAGTCAGTACATTCATCTGCAGATAGCTAGGTGGACCAGTCATAGTCAGTACATTCATCTTCAGATAGCTAGGTGGACCAGTCATAGTCAGTACATTCATCTCCAGATAGCTAGGTGGACCAGTCATAGTCAGTACATTCATCTTCAGATAGCTAGGTGGACCAGTCATAGTCAGTACATTCATCTCCAGATAGCTAGGTGGACCAGTCATAGTCAGTACATTCATCTGCAGATAGCTAGGTGGGACAACCACATATCTCAGTCATAGTCAGTACATTCATCTGCAGATTGCTAGCTGGGGACAACCACATATCACAGTCATAGTCAGTACATTCATCTCCAGATAGCTAGGTGGACCAGTCATAGTCAGTACATTCATCTTCAGATAGCTAGGTGGACCAGTCATAGTCAGTACATTCATCTCCAGATAGCTAGGTGGACCAGTCATAGTCAGTACATTCATCTCCAGATAGCTAGGTGGACCAGTCATAGTCAGTACATTCATCTCCAGATAGCTAGGTGGACCAGTCATAGTCAGTACATTCATCTTCAGATAGCTAGGTGGACCAGTCATAGTCAGTACATTCATCTCCAGATAGCTAGGTGGACCAGTCATAGTCAGTACATTCATCTCCAGATAGCTAGGTGGACCAGTCATAGTCAGTACATTCATCTCCAGATAGCTAGGTGGACCAGTCATAGTCAGTACATTCATCTCCAGATAGCTAGGTGGACCAGTCATAGTCAGTACATTCATCTCCAGATAGCTAGGTGGACCAGTCATAGTCAGTACATTCATCTCCAGATAGCTAGGTGGACCAGTCATAGTCAGTACATTCATCTCCAGATAGCTAGGTGGACCAGTCATAGTCAGTACATTCATCTTCAGATAGCTAGGTGGGACAACCACATATATCAGTCATAGTCAGTACATTCATCTTCAGATAGCTAGCTGGGACAACCACATATCTCAGTCATAGTCAGTACATTCATCTTCAGATAGCTAACCTTAGGCTCAACCAGAGGGATACACAGTGTTAACAGCTGTCGCCACAGCAGCTCCATCGGTGTCAAGCTCCAGTTCACAGCCATGGACACTATGGGCCCTGGTCTAAAGTAGTGCATTATATATAGGGATTAGGGTTCTATAGGGCTCTGGTCTAAAGTAGTGCACTATATAGGGAATAGGGTTCTATAGGGCTCTGGGCTAAAGTAGTGCACTATATATAGGGAATAGGGTTCTATAGGGACCTGGTCTAAAGTAGTGTACTATATATAGGGAATAGTGTTCTATAGGGCTCTGGTCTAAAGTAGTGCACTATATAGGGAATAGGGTTCTATAGGGCCCTGGTCTAAAGTAGTGCACTATATATAGGGAATAGGGTTCTATAGGGCCCTGGTCTAAAGTAGGTCACTATAATAGGGAATAGGGTTCTATAGGGCCCTGGTCTAAAGTAGTGCACTATATATAGGGAATAGGGTTCTACAGGGCCCTGGTCTAAAGTAGTGCACTATATATAGGGAATAGGGTTCTATAGGGCCCTGGTCTAAAGTAGTGCACTATATATAGGGAATAGGGTTCTATAGGGCTCTGATCTATAAAGGGGAGCCAGTGGCTGAGAGAGAGCAGCACTGTGAGGGAGGACACTATAAAGAGGAGCCCGTGGCTGAGAGAGAGCAGCACTGTGAGGGAGGACACCACTGAGGATGGACACTATAAAGAAGAGCCATCATTGTGAGGGAGGACACCACTGAGGATGGACACTATAAAGAGGAGCCCGTGGCTGAGAGAGAGCAGCACTGTGAGGGAGGACACTAGAAAGAGGAGATCACTGTGAAGGAGGACACTATAAAGAGGAGCCCGTGGCTGAGAGAGAGCAGCACTGTGAAGGAGGACACCACTGAGGATGGACACTATAAAGAGGAGCCATCACTGTGAAGGAGGACACCACTGAGGATGGACACTATAAAGAGGAGCCCGTGGCTGAGAGAGAGCAGCACTGTGAGGGAGGACACCACTGAGGATGGACACTATAAAGAGGAGCCTGTGGCTGAGAGAGAGCAGCACTGTGAGGGAGGACACTACAAAGAGGAGCCCGTGGCTGAGAGAGAGCAGCACTGTGAGGGATGACACTATAAAGAGGAGCCTGTGGCTGAGAGAGAGCAGCACTGTGAGGGAGGACACCACTGAGGATGGACACTATAAAGAGGAGCCTGTGGCTGAGAGAGAGCAGCACTGTGAGGGAGGACACCACTGAGGATGGACACTATAAAGAGGAGATCACTGTGAAGGAGGACACTATAAAGAGGAGCCCGTGGCAGAGAGAGAGCAGCACTGTGAGGGAGGACACCACTGAGGATAATCTAGTTATCTTGTCATGTTGTTAACAGCTGTTTCCAGTGGAGGCTGTTTTACACAGAATGGTGTTGATGGATCTGTGGTGAGAGATGTAACACTATCCACAGTCAGATTAACAGCAGATTCAGAGTCAGATTAACCGTAAAATGGACATCTACTTCTAAGTGCTCTGATACCGCAGCCTGGACTGGGAGGGAGGCTGTGTGTGTGCAGAGTGGAGTGTGAGCAGGCAGGCAGGCTTGAGAGCAAGCGAGAGAGAGGGAGAGAGAGAGTGCGAGAGAGAGAGATATACAAATACAACCCATATTTATGCTTATTTATTTTCCTTTGTGTACTTTAACCATTTGTACATTGTTACAACACTGTATACATGTATATATAATGACATTTGTAATGTCTTTATTGTTTTGAAACTTCTGTATGTGTAATGTTTACTGTTCATTTGAATTGTTTATTTCACTTTTATATATTATAGACCTCACTTGCTTTGGCAATGTTAACACGTTTCCCATGCCAATAAAGCCCCTTGAATTGAATTCAATTGAGAGAGAGAGAAAGAGCGAGACAGAGAGAGAGCAGAGAGAGAGAGAGAGACAGAGAGAGACACAGAGAGAGAGAGAGAGAGAGAGAGAGAGAGAGAGAGAGAGAGAGAGAGAGAGAGACAGAGAGAAAGAAAGAGCGAGAGAGAGAGAGAGAGAGAGAGAGAGAGATAGAGAGCAGAGAGAGAACGAGCGAGCAGAGTGAGAGAGAGAGAGAGAGAGAGAGAGAGAGAGAGAGAGAGACACACAGAGAGAGACACAGAGAGAGAGAGAGAGCAGAGGGAGAGAGACAGCAGAGAGACAGAGAGACACAGAGAGAAAGAGAGAGAGAGATAGAGATCAGAGAGAGAGACAGAGAGAGAGACAGAGAGAGATAGAGAGAGACAGACAGAGAGTGAGAGAGAGAGATAGAGAGACAGAGAGAGACAGAGGGAGAGAGCAGAGACAGAGACAGAGAGACAGAGGGAGAGACAGAGGGAAAGAGAGAGAGGGAGAGAGAGAGGCTGTGGGACTGACAGGACGATCACAGCTTCAACTCACCAGAGACCAGCTGACACAGAGAGACACTTGGCAGCGGTGGCACATGCAGTGTGTGTGTGTGTGTGTATGTGTCAGTCTCGTTGAACCAGCCGCTCCAGTCTGTCTGTTCCTGGAAGGACATGCTGTGACGAGGCCCATGATCTACCCGAACAGTCACTGTGCTAAAAGTCACATTGGAATAGAGTAACAAACTCAACTCTCTACAGGATAAAACATGTCCTACATTACATTATATGACCAAAAGTACAGTACCAGTCAAACATTTGGACACAATGGTTTTCTACATTGTAGAATAATAGTGAAGACATCAAAACTATGAAATAACACACATGGAATCATGTAGTAACCAAACAAGTGTGAAACAAATCAAAATATATTTGAGATTCTTCAAAGTAGCCCCCCTTTGCCTTGATGACACCTTTGCACACGCTTGGCATTCTCTTAACCAGCTTCACCTGGAATGCTTTTACAACAGTCTTGAAGGAGTTCCCACATATGCTGAGCACTTGTTGGCTGCTTTTCCTTCACTCTGCGGTTCAACTCATCCCAAACCATCTCAATTGGGTTGAGGTCGGGTGATTGTAGAGGCCGGGTCATCTGATGCAGCACTCCATCACTCTCCTTGGTCAGATAGCCCTTACTCAGCCTGGAGGTGTGTTTTAGGTCATTGTCCTGTTGAAAAACGAATGATAGTCACACATGGCATATCGCTGCAGAATGCTGTGGTAGCCATGCTTGATAAGTGTGCCTTGAATTCTAAATAAATCACTCACAGTGTCACCAGCAAATCACCCCCACACCATAACACCTCCTCCTTCATGCTTCACGGTTGGAAACACACATGCGGAGATCATCCGTTCACCCCGACACCATAACACCTCCTCTTCCATGCTTCACGGTGGGAAACACACATGCGGAGATCATCCGTTCACCCCGACACCATAACACCTCCTCCTCCATGCTTCACGGTGGGAAACACACACCTCCTCCTCCATGCTTCACGGTGGGAAACACACATGTGGAGATCATCTGTTCACCTACAATGCGTCTCACAAAGACAGGACAGTCTTGCGGTTGGGACCAAAGGACATATTTCCACTCGTGTTTCTTGGCCCAAACAAGTCTCTTCTTCTTATTGTCCTTTAGTAGTGGTTTATTTGCAGCAATTCGACCATGAAGGCCTGATTCACGCGGTCTCCTCTGAACAGCTGATGTTGAGATGTGTCTGTTACTTGAACTCTGTGACGCATTTATTTGGGCTGCAATTTCTGAGGCTGGTAACTCTAATGAACTTATCCTCTGCAGCAGAGGTAACTCTGGGTCTTCCTTTCCTGTAGCGGTCCTCATGAGAGCCAGTTTCATCATAGCGCTTGATGGTTTTTCCGACTGCTCTTGAAGAAACTGTCAAAGTTCTTAAAATGTTCCGTATTGACTGACCTTCATGTCTTAAAGTAATGATGGACTGTCGTTTCTCTTTGCTTATTTGAGGTGTTCTTGCCATAATATGGACTTGGTCTTTTACCAAATAGGGCTATCTTCTGTATACCACCCCTACCTTGTCACGCAACTGATTGGCTCAAACGCATTAAGGACATTCCAGAAATTAACATTCAACAAGAAACACCTCTTAATTGACATGCCTTCCAGGTGACTACCTCATGAAGCTGGTTGAGAAAATGCCTAGAGTGTGCAGAGTTGCCATCAAGGCAAAGGGTGGCTACTTTGAAGAATCTCAAATATATTTAGATTAGTTTAACACTTTTTTGGTTACTACATGATTCCATATGTGTTATTTCATAGTTTTGATGTCTTCACTATTATTCTACAAAGTAGATTTATGGTCTGCCAGATGTGTGCATGTTGATCTTAGAGCATTACACCACTCCAGCCGATGCCTGTCATTGTGCATGTTGATCTTAGAGCATTACACCACTCCAGCCGATGCCTGTCATTGTGCATGTTGATCTTAGAGCATTACACCACTCCAGCCGATGCCTGTCATTGTGCATGTTGATCTTAGAGCATTACACCACTCCAGCCGATGCCTGTCATTGTGCATGTTGATCTTAGAGCATTACACCACTCCAGCCGATGCCTGTCATTGTGCATGTTGATCTTAGAGCATTACACCACTCCAGCCGATGCCTGTCATTGTGCATGTTGATCTTAGAGCATTACACCACTCCAGCCGATGCCTGTCATTGTGCATGTTGATCTTAGAGCATTACACCACTCCAGCCGATGCCTGTCATTGTGCATGTTGATCTTAGAGCATTACACCACTCCAGCCGATGCCTGTCATTGTGCATGTTGATCTTAGAGCATTACACCACTCCAGCCGATGCCTGTCATTGTGCATGTTGATCTTAGAGCATTACACCACTCCAGCCGATGCCTGTCATTGTGCATGTTGATCTTAGAGCATTACACCACTCCAGCCGATGCCTGTCATTGTGCATGTTGATCTTAGAGCATTACACCACTCCAGCCGATGCCTGTCATTGTGCATGTTGATCTTAGAGCATTACACCACTCCAGCCGATGCCTGTCATTGTGCATGTTGATCTTAGAGCATTACACCACTCCAGCCGATGCCTGTCATTGTGCATGTTGATCTTAGAGCATTACACCACTCCAGCCGATGCCTGTCATTGTGCATGTTGATCTTAGAGCATTACACCACTCCAGCCGATGCCTGTCATTGTGCATGTTGATCTTAGAGCATTACACCACTCCAGCCGATGCCTGTCATTGTGCATGTTGATCTTAGAGCATTACACCACTCCAGCCGATGCCTGTCATTGTGCATGTTGATCTTAGAGCATTACACCACTCCAGCCGATGCCTGTCATTGTGCATGTTGATCTTAGAGCATTACACCACTCCAGCCGATGCCTGTCATTGTGCCTTAGAGCATTACACCACTCCAGCCGATGCCTGTCATTGTGCATGTTGATCTTAGGCGTGTGATTGGCTGCTTGGCCATGTAAACCTATTTCATGAGACTCCCGATGAACAGTTCTTGTTGGTAGTGAATGTTGCAACTGAGGAAGCGATTCAGCACCCGCCCGAACCATTCTGTGAGCTTGTGTGAATGATCATCACACTAACTATTAATACTGTCTGGTCCTGTGACATTACTGCCTCTGGGATCAAAGTAAATGTCAGAGGAAGTTCAGAGGTCAGATGTTAGGGTCTCAGAGGTCAGAGGTGAAGGTGTCCGAGGTCAGTTCAGAGGGTTCGAGGACGAGACATAGATCAGGCATTTCAGGATGCCAGGAAACCAAACACAGGAAGATGACAGGACTCCCAGAATGACAGAAATAAAGATGGGACTCGGCCTCAGAACCCCCCAGCCCTAATTTAAAATGGACAGAGTCAGGCAGGGTTATGTCAGAGGAACATCTCATTATTAACATCGTAAAACAGTTCAGGTCTTTCAGGGGGAATCGTGTTTTAATAACCTTGTCACACCGTTACCAATGACATGTGAACCTCTTGATATTTCTGTCTCTCTAGATCTGGATCACGATTGGCTCACCACATACAGGGTTGCATAATGTCCCTGAAGGCGCTGAGGCTCCTTCCTGATAAGAAGTGTCAAATCAACACATTGTGGAGGTAATGCAAGGAAAAATGTCCCTTTTAATCAGATCTGTTTCTAAACTACAAGTTGTGGGTTTTCTCTTCTTCCGTCCAACATTTATAAACACCTCTTTCTTCATCACGGGGCGGCAGGGTAACCTAGAGTGTTGGACTAGTAACTGAAAGGTTGCAAGTTCAAATCCCCCGAGCTGACAAGGTACAAATCTGTCGTTCTGCCCTTGAACAAGGCAGTTAATCCACTGTTCCTAGGCCGTAATTGAAAGTAAGAAATTGTTCTTAACTGACTTGCCTAGTTAAATAAAGGTAAAATAAAAATAAATAAAAATATAGTCATTAAAATAAAAAAGGTAATCTTTAATCCAGCAACACGACATTGTGCCTCTCAACCTCTCAACCTCTCCTCTCAGGGCCAGTAGCCAACTGCCATCTGTCCTTTACAGCTCTGAGAACCAACTATTCCCATCAGTCTGTTAGGAACTGGGACCTAGGGATGGGGGGTGGAGAGAGAGAGAGAGAGAGAGAGAGACTCTTGGTCTATACCAGCTTGGTGCAGCTCCAGCCTGACTAACTGAACACCAGGGAGACGTGCCCTGGGAGACATGCCCTGGGAGAAGTGCCCTGGGAGACGTGCCCTCACACATGGTCAACACAGCTTTTATATGATCTCTCAGTGGCCAAAGCCTACTCCACAGCACGAAGCTAACTAGTTGGAGCAGACTTCATAACAAGTACTGTTCTGTGGAGTGAAAAAAGCACAGAGTGGTGGAACTCTGTAATAGACATTTCCCACGTCAACAGACACAGAGTGGTGGAACAGAACACTCTAAACTCTGTAATAGACATTTCCCACGTCAACAGACACAACGTGGTGGAACAGAACACTCTAAACTCTGTAATAGACATTTCCCACGTCAACAGACACAACGTGGTGGAACAGAACACTCTAAACTCTGTAATAGACATGTCCCATGTCAACAGACACAACGTGGTGGAACAGAACACTCTAAACTCTGTAATAGACATTTCCCATGTCAACCCCTATACATACAGTATCTACTGACCCTGTATATAGTCACCTGACCCCTATATACATACTGTATCTCCTGACCCTGTATATAGTCACCTGACCCCTATACATACTGTATCTACTGACCCTGTTTATAGGGTCCTGACCCCTATATACATACTGTATCTACTGACCCTGTATATAGTCCCCTGACCCCTATATACATACTGTATCTCTGACCCTGTATATAGTCCCCTGACCCCTATATACATACTGTATCTACTGACCCTGTATATAGTCCCCTGACCCTTATACATACTGTATCTACTGACCCTGTATATAGTCCCCTGACCCCTATATACATACTGCATCTACTGACCCTGTATATAGTCACCTAACCCCTATATACATACTGTATGTCCTGACCCTGTATATAGTCACCTGACCCCTATACATACTGTATCTACTGACCCTGTATATAGTCACCTGACCCCTATACATACTGTATCTCTGTCTCTCTCTCTCTCTCTCTCTCTCTCTCCCTCTCTCTCTCTCTCTCTCTCCCTCTCTCTCTCTCTCCCTCTCTCAGGAAATGAGCACATAATGAGATCAACATGATGGATTAATACTGTTGGCTCAGAAATATCCAACTTCCTGTCTGTCATCCTCGGTAAATATGAACCTCTTTCCAAGGGGTGCATTCCAAATGGCACCCTATTCATTATATAGTGCACTACTACAGGCCCTGGTAGTGCACTATAGAGTATAGGGAACAGGGTGCTGAGGCAGAATGATCCCAGGAAGAGAGCGCTTTCCCTGATGTGGCAGAATGAGACACGAGTGCTGCCTGACCAAACCCATCCAATCAGATTTGCAAAGCATCTCTAACGCGGCTCAACTGTGTTTAAAGTGCCAGAGGACCACCTTCTAAACGCTTGTCGTAATCTCTAACCCTGTGGTTTCGCTGCTCTTAATGTAGGACAGGATGGAGAAAACAAGCCTGTCGTAATCCTGTTGTGTGCCATTTGATCTGTTTCCACATCAGCCAGTCATAAGCACTAGAACAGTTAGCTGCCATACCATTCAGTATAGTACAGTACAGTACCCAGCAGGTTGCCTAGTTACAGTCTCTCATACCATTCAGTATAGTACAGTACAGTACCCAGCAGGTTGCCTAGTTACAGTCTCATCATACCATTCAGTATAGTACAGTACAGTACCCAGCAGGTTGCCTAGTTACAGTCTCTCATACCATTCAGTATAGTACAGTACAGTACCCAGCAGGTTGCCTAGTTACAGTCTCTCATACCATTCAGTATAGTACAGTACAGTACCCAGCAGGTTGCCTAGTTACAGTCTCTCATACCATTCAGTATAGTACAGTACAGTACCCAGCAGGTTGCCTAGTTACAGTCTCTCATAACATTCAGTATAGTACAGTACAGTACCCAGCAGGTTGCCTATTTACAGTCTCTCATACCATTCAGTGTAGTACAGTACAGTACCCACCAGGTTGCCTAGTTACAGTCTCTCATACCATTCAGTATAGTACAGTACCCAGCAGGTTGCCTAGTTACAGTCTCTCATACCATTCAGTATAGTACAGTACAGTACCCAGCAGGTTGCCTAGTTACAGTCTCTCATACCATTCAGTATAGTACAGTACAGTACCCAGCAGGTTGCCTAGTTACAGTCTCTCATACCATTCAGTATAGTACAGTACAGTACCCAGCAGGTTGCCTAGTTACAGTCTCTCATACCATTCAGTATAGTACAGTACAGTACCCAGCAGGTTGCCTAGTTACAGTCTCTCATACCATTCAGTATAGTACAGTACAGTACCCAGCAGGTTGCCTAGTTACAGTCTCTCATAACATTCAGTATAGTACAGTACAGTACCCAGCAGGTTGCCTAGTTACAGTCTCTCATACCATTCAGTATAGTACAGTACAGTACCCAGCAGGTTGCCTAGTTACAGTCTCTCATACCATTCAGTATAGTACAGTACAGTACCCAGCAGGTTGCCTAGTTACAGTCTCTCATACCATTCAGTATAGTACAGTACAGTACCCAGCAGGTTGCCTAGTTACAGTCTCTCATACCATTCAGTATAGTACAGTACAGTACCCAGCAGGTTGCCTAGTTACAGTCTCTCATACCATTCAGTATAGTACAGTACAGTACCCAGCAGGTTGCCTAGTTACAGTCTCATCATACCATTCAGTATAGTACAGTACAGTACCCACCAGGTTGCCTAGTTACAGTCTCTCATAACATTCAGTATAGTACAGTACAGTACCCAGCAGGTTGCCTAGTTACAGTCTCTCATACCATTCAGTATAGTACAGTACAGTACCCAGCAGGTTGCCTAGTTACAGTCTCTCATACCATTCAGTATAGTACAGTATAGTACCCAGCAGGTTGCCTAGTTACAGTCTCTCATAACATTCAGTATAGTACAGTACCCAGCAGGTTGCCTAGTTACAGTCTCTCATAACATTCAGTATAGTACAGTACCCAGCAGGTTGCCTAGTTACAGTCTCTCATACCATTCAGTATAGTACAGTACAGTACCCAGCAGGTTGCCTAGTTACAGTCTCTCATACCATTCAGTATAGTACAGTACAGTACCCAGCAGGTTGCCTAGTTACAGTCTCTCATAACATTCAGTATAGTACAGTATAGTACCCAGCAGGTTGCCTAGTTACAGTCTCTCATACCATTCAGTATAGTACAGTACAGTACCCAGCAGGTTGCCTAGTTACA
The DNA here is from genome assembly GCF_002021735.2 of Oncorhynchus kisutch. NCBI lineage: Eukaryota > Metazoa > Chordata > Actinopteri > Salmoniformes > Salmonidae > Oncorhynchus > Oncorhynchus kisutch. The sequence continues at coordinate 13,294 of NW_022265584.1, read as the reverse complement.
GTCTCTCATACCATTCAGTATAGTACAGTACAGTACCCAGCAGGTTGCCTAGTTACAGTCTCATCATACCATTCAGTATAGTACAGTATAGTACCCACCAGGTTGCCTAGTTACAGTCTCTCATACCATTCAGTATAGTACAGTACAGTACCCAGCAGGTTGCCTAGTTACAGTCTCTCATACCATTCAGTATAGTACAGTATAGTACCCAGCAGGTTGCCTAGTTACAGTCTCTCATACCATTTAGTATAGTACAGTACAGTACCCAGCAGGTTGCCTAGTTACAGTCTCTCATACCATTCAGTATAGTACAGTATAGTACCCAGCAGGTTGCCTAGTTACAGTCTCTCATACCATTCAGTATAGTACAGTACAGTACCCAGCAGGTTGCCTGGTTACAGTCTCTCATACCATTCAGTATAGTACCCACCAGGTTGCCTAGTTACAGTCTCTCATACCATTCAGTATAGTACAGTACAGTACCCAGCAGGTTGCCTAGTTACAGTATCTCATACCATTCAGTATAGTACAGTATAGTACCCAGCAGGTTGCCTAGTTACAGTATCTCATACCATTCAGTATAGTACAGTACAGTACCCAGCAGGTTGCCTAGTTACAGTATCTCATACCATTCAGTATAGTACCCACCAGGTTGCCTAGTTACAGTCTCTCATACCATTCAGTATAGTACCCACCAGGTTGCCTAGTTACAGTCTCTCATACCATTCAGTATAGTACCCACCAGGTTGCCTAGTTACAGTCTCTCATACCATTCAGTATAGTACCCACCAGGTTGCCTGGTTACAGTCTCTCATACCATTCAGTATAGTACAGTACAGTACCCACCAGGTTGCCTGGTTACAGTCTCTCATACCATTCAGTATAGTACAGTATAGTACCCAGCAGGTTGCCTAGTTACAGTCTCTCATACCATTCAGTATAGTACAGTATAGTACCCACCAGGTTGCCTAGTTACAGTCTCTCATACCATTCAGTATAGTACAGTATAGGACCCACAAGGTTGCCTAGTTACAGTCTCTCATACCATTCAGTATAGTACAGTACAGTACCCACCAGGTTGCCTAGTTACAGTCTCTCATACCATTCAGTATAGTACAGTATAGTACCCAGCAGGTTGCCTAGTTACAGTCTCTCATACCATTCAGTATAGTACAGTATAGGACCCACCAGGTTGCCTAGTTACAGTCTCTCATACCATTCAGTATAGTACAGTACAGTACCCACCAGGTTGCCTAGTTACAGTCTCTCATACCATTCAGTATAGTACAGTATAGTACCCACCAGGTTGCCTAGTTACAGTCTCTCATACCATTCAGTATAGTACAGTATAGTACCCACCAGGTTGCCGAGTTATGAGAGACACAGAGTCATGAGAGGCAGAGAGTTAACACAGAGACATGAAAACACCTGTAGTTATTAACACAGAGCCATGAAAACACCTGTAGTTATTAACACAGAGACATGAAAACATCTGTAGTTATTAACACAGAGCCATGAAAACACCTGTAGTTATTAACACAGAGCCATGAAAACACCTGTAGTTATTAGAGACATGAAAACACCTGTAGTTATTAGAGACATGAAAACACCTGTAGTTATTAACACAGAGACATGAAAACACCTGTAGTTATTAACACAGAGCCATGAAAACACCTGTAGTTATTAGAGACATGAAAACACCTGTAGTTATTAGAGACATGAAAACACCTGTAGTTATTAACACAGAGCCATGAAAACACCTGTAGTTATTAACACAGAGCCATGAAAACACCTGTAGTTATTAGAGACATGAAAACACCTGTAGTTATTAGAGACATGAAAACACCTGTAGTTATTAACACAGAGACATGAAAACACCTGTAGTTATTAACACAGAGCCATGAAAACACCTGTAGTTATTAACACAGCGACATGAAAACACCTGTAGTTATTAGAGACATGAAAACACCTGTAGTTATTAGAGCCATGAAAACACCTGTAGTTATTAGAGACATGAAAACACCTGTAGTTATTAGAGACATGAAAACACCTGTAGTTATTAGAGACATGAAAACACCTGTAGTTATTAACACAGAGACATGAAAACACCTGTAGTTATTAACACAGAGCCATGAAAACACCTGTAGTTATTAGAGACATGAAAACACCTGTAGTTATTAGAGACATGAAAACACCTGTAGTTATTAACACAGAGCCATGAAAACACCTGTAGTTATTAACACAGAGCCATGAAAACACCTGTAGTTATTAGAGACATGAAAACACCTGTAGTTATTAGAGACATGAAAACACCTGTAGTTATTAACACAGAGACATGAAAACACCTGTAGTTATTAACACAGAGCCATGAAAACACCTGTAGTTATTAACACAGCGACATGAAAACACCTGTAGTTATTAGAGACATGAAAACACCTGTAGTTATTAGAGCCATGAAAACACCTGTAGTTATTAGAGACATGAAAACACCTGTAGTTATTAGAGCCATGAAAACACCTGTAGTTATTAGAGACATGAAAACACCTGTAGTTAGTAGAGACATGAAAACACCTGTAGTTATTAACACAGAGCCATGAAAACACATGTAGTTATTAGAGACATGAAAACACCTGTAGTTATTAGAGCCATGAAAACACCTGTAGTTATTAACACAGAGCCATGAAAACACCTGTAGTTATTAACACAGAGCCATGAAAACACCTGTAGTTATTAACACAGAGACATGAAAACACCTGTAGTTATTAGAGACATGAAAACACCTGTAGTTATTAGAGACATGAAAACACCTGTAGTTATTAGAGAAATAAACACACCTGTAGTTATTAGAGACATGAAAACACCTGTAGTTATTAACACAGAGACATGAAAACATCTGTAGTTATTAACACAGAGCCATGAAAACACCTGTAGTTATTAACACAGAGCCATGAAAACACCTGTAGTTATTAGAGACATGAAAACACCTGTAGTTATTAGAGACATGAAAACACCTGTAGTTATTAACACAGAGACATGAAAACACCTGTAGTTATTAACACAGAGCCATGAAAACACCTGTAGTTATTAACACAGAGACATGAAAACACCTGTAGTTATTAGAGACATGAAAACACCTGTAGTTTTTAACACAGAGCCATGAAAACACCTGTAGTTATTAGAGACATGAAAACACCTCACACTGTCTGTTGATTAGAGACAGGTTCAACCTTACTGGAGGAGAGGTGTGGTATCTGTCTGTTCATTAGAGACAGGTTCAACCTTACTGGAGGAGAGGTGTGGTATCTATCTGTTGATTAGAGACAGGTTCAACCTTACTGGAGGAGAGGTGTGGTATCTGTCTGTTGATTAGAGACAGGTTCAACCTTACTGGAGGAGACGTGTGGTATCTATCTGTTGATTAGAGACAGGTTCAACCTTACTGGAGGAGAGGTGTGGTATCTATCTGTTGATTAGAGACAGGTTAAACCTTACTGGAGGAGAGGTGTGGTATCTGTCTGTTGATTAGAGACAGGTTCAACCTTACTGGAGGAGAGGTGTGGTATCTGTCTGTTGATTAGAGACAGGTTCAACCTTACTGGAGGAGAGGTGTGGTATCTGTCTGTTGATTAGAGACAGGTTCAACCTTACTGGGGGAGAGGTGTGGTATCTATCTGTTGATTAGAGACAGGTTCAACCTTACTGGAGGAGAGGTGTGGTATCTGTCTGTTGATTAGAGACAGGTTCAACCTTACTGGAGGAGAGGTGTGGTATCTGTCTGTTGATTAGAGACAGGTTCAACCTTACTGGGGGAGAGGTGTGGTATCTGTCTGTTGATTAGAGACAGGTTCAACCTTACTGGAGGAGAGGTGTGGTATCTATCTGTTGATTAGAGACAGGTTCAACCTTACTGGAGGAGAGGTGTGGTATCTGTCCACCTGTCTGCTTTCAACTACAGTCCTCTGAGAAACGCTGATTTCTAAAACAGATGTACTGAAATTAATTATAGGATGTAACTGATCTAAAAAACCACACAATTTGCAATTTGAATCAAGTTGAAGGAAAGGGTACAGTGCTTGATGTTTTAATGGACTCTATATGCAGTCATGTGACTGAGTTGAGTCCGCTGGGCCCAGAAGTCATACTGACTATTTACGGCTGAAAAGAGCAGCGAGCACCGAGGGTGAATCTGAACCAGCAAGACATTGAGGAGGTGAATCTCAGGTCAAGGTGATTTGTCCTGTCAAGTGACTTCCACTCTTCCTCTCTGTCGCTTCCCCTCTCTTCTCTCTTCCTCTCTGTCGCTTCCCCTCTCCTCTCTCTTCCTCTCCTCCTCTCTGTCGCTTCCCCCTCTCCTCTCTCTTCCTCTCTGTCGCTTCCCCTCTCCTCTCTCTTCCTCTCTGTCGCTTCCTCTCTCCTCTCTCTTTCTCTATATCGCTTCCCCTCTCCTCTCTCTTCCTCTCTATCGCTTCCCCTGTCCTCCTCTCTGTCGCTTCCCCTCTCCTCTCTCTTCCTCTCTGTCGCTTCCCCTCTCCTCTCTCTTCCTCTCTGTCGCTTCCCCTCTACTCTCTCTCTTCCTCTCTCTCTTCCTCTCTCCCCCTCTCTCTTCCTCTCTTTCTTCCTCTGTCTCTTCCCCTCTCCACTTTCGCTTCCTGTCTGTCTCTTCCCCTCTCCACTCCTCTCCTCTCTCTTCCTGTCTCTTACACTCTCTGCCTCTCTCTCTATTCCTCTCTGTCCCTCTCCTCTCTTCCTATCTACTTTCTCTTCCTCTCTCTTCTTATCTTCCTCTGTCCTCTCTCTTCCTCTGTCCTCTCTCTTCCTCTGTCCTCTCTCGCTCCTCTGTCCTCTCTCTCTCCCCTGTCCTCTCTCTTCCCCTGTCTTCTCTCTTCCCCTGTCCTCTCTCTTCCTCTGTCCTCTCTCTCTCCTCTGTCCTCTCTCTTCCTGTCCTCTCTCTTCCTGTCCTCTCTCTTCCTGTGTCCTCTCTCTTCCTCTGCCCTCTATCTTCCTCTATCCTCTCTCTTCCTCTGTCCTCTCTTTCTCCTCTGTCCTCTCTTTCTCCTCTGTCCTCTCTCTTCCTGTGTCCTCTCTCTTCCTCTGCCCTCTATCTTCCTCTCTCTTCTTCTCTTCCTCTATCCTCTATCCTCTCTCTCCTCTGTCCTCTCTCTCCTCTGTCCTCTCTCTTTCTCTTCCTCTATCCTCTCTCTCCTCTGTCCTCTCTCTCTCTCCTCTGTCCTCTCTCTTCCTCTGTCCTCTCTCTCTCCTCTCTGTCTCTTCCTGTTCTCTAGACCTCTAGACCTCTAGACCTCAGTTACCCCGATATCTCTAGACATCAGTTACCCCTATATCTCTATACCTCAGTTACCCCTATATCTTTAGACCTCAGTTACCCCTATATCTCTATACCTCCGTTACCCCTATATCTTTAGACCTCAGTTACCCCTATATCTCTATACCTCAGTTACCCCTATATCTTTAGACCTCAGTTACCCCTATATCTCTAGACCTCAGTTACCCCTATATCTCTATATCCCTGTTACCCTTATATCTCTAGACCTCAGTTACCCCTATATCTCTAGACCTCAGTTACCCCTATATCTCTAGACCTCAGTTACCCCGATATCTCTAGACATCAGTTACCCCTATATCTCTATACCTCAGTTACCCCTATATCTTTAGACCTCAGTTACCCCTATATCTCTATACCTCCGTTACCCCTATATCTCTAGACATCAGTTACCCCTATATCTCTATACCTCTGTTACCGCTATATCTCCAGACCCCAGTTACCCCTATATACTGTATCTAGACCCCAGTTACCCCTATATCTCTAGACCTCAGTTACCCCTATATCTCTATACCTCAGTTACCCCTTTATCTTTAGACCTCAGTTACCCCTATATCTCTATACCTCCGTTACCCCTATATCTTTAGACCTCAGTTACCCCTATATCTCTATACCTCAGTTACCCCTATATCTTTAGACCTCAGTTACCCCTATATCTTTAGACCTCAGTTACCCCTATATCTCTAGACCTCAGTTACCCCTATATCTCTATATCCCTGTTACCCTTATATCTCTAGACCTCAGTTACCCCCTATATCTCTAGACCTCAGTTACCCCTATATCTCTAGACCTCAGTTACCCCGATATCTCTAGACATCAGTTACCCCTATATCTCTATACCTCAGTTACCCCTTTATCTTTAGACCTCAGTTACCCCTATATCTCTATACCTCCGTTACCCCTATATCTTTAGACCTCAGTTACCCCTATATCTCTATACCTCAGTTACCCCTATATCTTTAGACCTCAGTTACCCCTATATCTTTAGACCTCAGTTACCCCTATATCTCTAGACCTCAGTTACCCCTATATCTCTATATCCCTGTTACCCTTATATCTCTAGACCTCAGTTACCCCTATATCTCTAGACCTCAGTTACCCCTATATCTCTAGACCTCAGTTACCCCGATATCTCTAGACATCAGTTACCCCTATATCTCTATACCTCAGTTACCCCTATATCTTTAGACCTCAGTTACCCCTATATCTCTATACCTCCGTTACCCCTATATCTCTAGACATCAGTTACCCCTATATCTCTATACCTCTGTTACCCCTATATCTCCAGACCCCAGTTACCCCTATATACTGTATCTAGACCCCAGTTACCCCTATATCTCTATATCTCAGTTACCCCTATATCTCTAGACCTCAGTTACCCCTATATCTCTATACCTCAGTTACCCCTATATCTCTATACCTCAGTTACCCCTATATCTCTAGACCTCAGTTACCCCTATATCTCCAGACCCCAGTTACCCCTATATCTCTATACCTCAGTTACCCCTATATCTCTATACCTCAGTTACCCTTATATCTCTATACCTCAGTTACCCTTATATCTCTAGACCTCAGTTACCCCTATATCTCTAGACCCCAGTTACCCCTATATACTGTATCTAGACCCCAGTTACCCCTATATCTCTAGACCTCAGTTACCCCTATATACTGTATCTAGACCTCAGTTACCCCTATATACTGTATCTAGACCTCAGTTACCCCTATATACTGTATCTAGACCTCAGTTACCCCTATATACTGTATCTAGACCTCAGTTACCCCTATATACTGTATCTAGACCTCAGTTACCCCTATATACTGTATCTAGACCTCAGTTACCCCTATATACTGTATCTAGACCCCAGTTACCCCTATATACTGTATCTAGACCTCAGTTACCCCTATATACTGTATCTAGACCTCAGTTACCCCTATATACTGTATCTAGACCTCAGTTACCCCTATATACTGTATTTGGACCTCAGTTACCCCTATATCTCCAGACCCCAGTTACCCCTATATCTCCATACCTCAGTTACCCCTATATCTCCAGACCCCAGTTACCCCTATATACTGTATCTAGACCCCAGTTACCCCTATATCTCTATACCTCAGTTACCCCTATATCTCTAGACCTCAGTTACCCCTATATCTCCAGACCCCAGTTACCCCTATATCTCTATACCTCAGTTACCCCTATATCTCTATACCTCAGTTACCCTTAGATCTCTATACCTCAGTTACCCTTATATCTCTAGACCTCAGTTACCCCTATATCTCTAGACCCCAGTTACCCCCTATATACTGTATCTAGACCCCAGTTACCCCTATATCTCTAGACCTCAGTTACCCCTATATACTGTATCTAGACCTCAGTTACCCCTATATACTGTATCTAGACCTCAGTTACCCCTATATACTGTATCTAGACCTCAGTTACCCCTATATACTGTATCTAGACCTCAGTTACCCCTATATACTGTATCTAGACCTCAGTTACCCCTATATACTGTATCTAGACCCCAGTTACCCCTATATCTCTAGTCCTCAGTTACCCCCTATATACTGTATCTAGACCTCAGTTACCCCTATATACTGTATCTAGACCTCAGTTACCCCTATATACTGTATCTAGACCTCAGTTACCCCTATATACTGTATCTAGACCTCAGTTACCCCTATATACTGTATCTAGACCTCAGTTACCCCCTATATACTGTATCTAGACCTCAGTTACCCCTATATACTGTATCTAGACCTCAGTTACCCCTATATACTGTATCTAGACCTCAGTTACCTCTATATCTCCAGACCCCAGTTACCCCTATATACTGTATCTAGACCCCCAGTTACCCCTATATACTGTATCTAGACCTCAGTTACCCCTATATCTCCAGACCCCAGTTACCCCTATATACTGTATCTAGACCACAGTTACCCCTATCTCCATACCCAGTTACCCCTATATCTCCATACCTCAGTTACCCCTATATCTCCAGACCCCAGTTACCCCTATATACTGTATCTAGACCCCAGTTACCCCTATATCTCTAGTCCTCAGTTACCCCTATATACTGTAATCTAGACCTCAGTTACCCCTATATACTGTATCTAGACCTCAGTTACCCCTATATACTGTATCTAGACCTCAGTTACCCCTATATACTGTATCTAGACCTCGGTTACCCCTATATACTGTATCTAGACCTCAGTTACCCCTATATACTGTATCTAGACCTCAGTTACCACTATATACTGTATCTAGACCTCAGTTACCCCTATATCTCCAGACCCCAGTTACCCCTATATACTGTATCTAGACCCCAGTTACCCCTATATACTGTATCTAGACCTCAGTTACCCCTATATCTCCAGACCCCAGTTACCCCTATATACTGTATCTAGACCCCAGTTACCCCTATATCTCCATACCTCAGTTACCCCTATATCTCCATACCTCAGTTACCCCTATATCTCCATACCTCAGTTACCCCTATATCTCCAGACCCCAGTTACCCCTATATACGTATCTAGACCCCAGTACCCCCTATATCTCTAGACCTCAACAGAGAAAAGGTCAGGCTGTAATCAACAGAGTAAAGGTCAGGGATGTGGCGTTGGGGGAAAGGCTATAACACTAGAATGAATTAAATACTTGGTCCCAACAAAACGTCTGCCAACCACACCCTCCATCTCTCTCTCCCTAACCCCCTGTCCCTCTCCCTCCAATCTCTCTACCCCCTGTCCCTCTCCCTCCCTCCAATCTCTCTCCCCCTGTCCCTCTCCCTCCCTCCACGCTCTCTCTCCCTCTCTCCCTACCCCCCTGTCCCTCTCCCTCCAATATCTCTACCCTCTGTCCCTCTCCCTCCCTCCAATCTCTCTAACCCCCTGTCCCTCTCCCTCCCTCCATCTCTCTCTCCCCTCCCCCTGTCCCTCTCCCTCCAATCTCTCTACCCCCCTGTCCCTCTCCCTCCCCTCCAATCTCTCTACCACACCTGACCCCTGTCCTCTCCCTCCCTCCCTCCATCTCTCTCTCTCTCTCCTACCCAACCCCCCTGGCCCTCTCCCTCCAATCTCTACTACCCCACCCCTGTCCCTCTCCCTCCCTCCAATCTCTCTAAACCCCCTTCCCTCTCCCTCCCTCCATCTCTCTCTTCCCTCCCCCTGTCCCACTCCCTCCAATCTCTCTACCCCCTGTCCCTCTCCCTCCCTCCAATCTCTCTAACCCCCTGTCCCTCTCCCCTCCCTCCATCTCTCTCCGTCCTACCCCCTGTCCCTCTCCCTCCCATCTCTCTACCCCACCCCCTGTCCCATCTCCTCCCCCTCCAATCTCTCTACCCCCTGTCCCTCTCCCCCCCCTCCAATCTCTCTAACCCCCTGTCCCTCTCCCTCCCTCCAATCTCTCTACCTCCTGTCCCTCTCCCTCCCTCTCTCTACCTCCTGTCCCTCTCCCCTCCCTCTCATCTACCCAACCCACTGTCCCTCTCACCTCCATCTCTCTACCCTCCTGTCCCTCTCCCTCCATCTCTCTCTCTACTCTCCCCCTGTCCTCTCCCTCACCTCCAATCTCTCTACCTCCTGTCCCTCTCCCTCCATCTCTCTACCCCTGTCCCTCTCCTCCCTCTCTCTACCCCCTGTCCCTCTCCCTCCCTCCAATCTCTCTACCTCCTGTCCCTCTCCCTCCCTGTCTCTACCCCCCTGTCCCTCTCCCTCCCTCTCTCTACCCCCTGTCCCTCTCCCTCCCTCTCTCTACCCCCTGTCCCTCTCCCTCCCTCCAATCTCTCGACCCCCTGTCCCTCTCCTCCCTCTCTCTACCCCCTGTCCCTCTCCCTCCCTCCAATCTCTCTACCTCCTGTCCCTCTTCTCCCTCTCTCTACCTCCTGTCCCTCTCCCTCCCTCTCTCTACCCCTGTCCCTCTCCCTCCCTCTCTCTACCTCCTGTCCCCTCTCCCTCCCTCTCTCTACCCCCCCTGTCCCTCTCTCTACCTTCTGTCCCTCTCCCTTCATCTCTCTACCCCCTCTCCTCTACCCCCTGTCCCTCTCCCTCATCTCTCTACCCCCTGTCCCTCTCCTCTCTCTCTATCTCTCTACCCTCTCTCCTCCCTCTCTCCTCCATCTCTCTACCCCCCCCTGTCCCTCTCCCTCCCTCCATCGCTCTCCCTCCTCTCTCTCTCTCTCTAACCCCCCTGTCCCTCTCCCTCCCTCCATCTCTCTACCCCCTGTCCCTGTCCCTCTCCCTCCCCCATCTCTCTACCACCCTGTCCCTCTCCCTCCATCTCTCTTCCCTCCCTCCATCTCTTACCCCCCTGTCCCTCTCCCTCCGTCTTCCTCTCCCTCCCTCCCCTCTATCTCTCTACTCCCTGTCTCTCTCCCTCCGTCTCTCTCCCTCCGTCTCTCTCCCTCTATCTCTCTCCCTCTATCTCTCTCCATCCATCTCTCTCTACCCCTGTCTCTCTCCCTTTATCTCACCCCATCCATCTCTCTACCCCCCTGTCCCTCTCCCTCCCTCCATCGCTATCCCTCCCTCCGTCTCTCTCTCTACCCCCTGTCCCTCTCTCTCCTTCCATCTCTCTCACCCCCTGTCTCTCTCCCCTCTGTCATCTCTCCCTCCGTCTCTCTCCCCCTCCGTCTCTCTCCCTCCGTCTCTCTCCCTCCGTCTCTCTCCTCCTGTCCCTCTCCCTCCGTCTCTCTCCCTCTAGCTCTCTCCGCTCAGAGGACCAATGGAGGTGATACAGCACCATTGTATCACTGTGAGACCGCAGCGTCTTTAAGCCCCTCTCCTCTCAGGGGCCAGAGGAACACCCATTACATAAACTGTCTAAAGGACTAAACCCCAAAGCAGCTCAAAACCACAAGCCAATTATACTAATCATTAGTAATGATTGTTGGGGGTCAACAAACGAAGGCGAGTGAGTGGAAAAGCAACACGTGATGTGTTAGTGGAATCTCTTTCAAACTGTACCGAAACACATCATCTCTCCTCAGCACCATTACGTTATATAAGATGAATGTGGATGTCAGTGAAAACAGGACTTACATAACTGTTGTAAGTAAAAGCCAAATAAGAGGTTTATAACCGGGAGATTTCACCACTAAGCCATGTAGCCTAGTGCTATTCATATTATTTCTCATTAAGGTTGGTATTTATTGATCTGATAAACAGATCTATTTTTCTTATAGTAAAGTATTAGCTTACAAATCAACATTTAAACAGTGATTAAAAATGATGTTTGTTTTCTATATTTTTTCCTCTATAATTCCTGATTAAAGTGACAATATGGCACTTCAGAGAGGTAGATTTTGGTGCGGCAGGTAGTCTAGTGGTTAGAGTGTAGAGGAGGCAGGTAGCCTAGTGGTTAGAGTGTAGAGGAGGCAGGTAGTCTAGTGGTTAGAGTGTAGAGGAGGCAGGTAGTCTAGTGGTTACAGTGTAGAGGAGGCAGGTAGCCTAGTGGTTAGAGTGGGGAGGAGGCAGGTAGTCTAGTGGTTAGAGTGTAGGGACGGCAGGTAGTCTAGTGGTTAGAGTGTAGAGGAGGCAGGTAGCCTAGTGGTTAGAGTGTAGGGACGGCAGGTAGTCTAGTGGTTAGAGTGTAGGGACGGCAGGTAGTCTAGTGGTTAGAGTGTAGGGACGGCAGGTAGTCTAGTGGTTAGAGTGTAGGGACGGCAGGTAGTCTAGTGGTTAGAGTGTAGGGACGGCAGGTAGTCTAGTTGGTTAGAGTGTAGGGACGGCAGGTCGCCTAGTGGTTAGAGTGTAGGGACGGCAGGTAGTCTAGTGGTTAGAGTGTAGGGACGGCAGGTCGCCTAGTGGTTAGAGTGTAGGGACGGCAGGTAGTCTAGTGGTTAGAGTGTAGGGACGGCAGGTAGTCTAGTGGTTAGAGTGTAGGACGGCAGGTAGTCTAGTGGTTAGAGTGTAGGGACGGCAGGTCGCCTAGTGGTTAGAGTGTAGGAACGGCAGGTAGTCTAGTGGTTAGAGTGTAGGGACGGCAGGTAGTCTAGTGGTTAGAGTGTAGGGACGGCAGGTCGCCTAGTGGTTAGAGTGTAGGGACGGCAGGTCGCCTAGTGGTTATAGTGTAGAGGAGGCAGGTAGTCTAGTGGTTAGAGTGTGTAGGGACGGCAGGTAGTCTAGTGGTTAGAGTGTAGAGGAGGCAGGTCGCCTAGTGGTTAGAGTGTAGGGACGGCAGGTCGCCTAGTGGTTAGAGTGTAGGGACGGCAGGTAGTCTAGTGGTTAGAGTGTAGGGACGGCAGGTCGCCTAGTGGTTAGAGTGTAGGGACGGCAGGAGTCGCCTAGTGGTTAGAATGTAGGGACGGCAGGTCGCCTAGTGGTTAGAGTGTGGGGACGGCAGGTCGCCTAGTGGTTAGAGTGTAGAGGAGGCAGGTAGTCTAGTGGTTAGAGTGTAGGGACGGCAGGTCGCCTAGTGGTTAGAGTGTAGGGACGGCAGGTCGCCTAGTTAGATATAGTGTAGAGTGAGGAGGCAGGTAGTCTAGTGGTTAGAGTGTAGGGAGGGCAGGTCGCCTAGTGGTTAGAGTGTAGGGACGGCAGGTCGCCTAGTGGTTAGAGTGTAGAGGAGGCAGGTCGCCTAGTGTTAGAGTGTAGGGAGGCAGGTCGCCTAGTGGTTAGAGTGTAGGGACGGCAGGTCCGCCTAGTGGTTAGAGTGTAGGGACGGCAGGTCGCCTAGTGGTTAGAGTGTAGAGGAGGCAGGTCGCCTAGTGGTTAGAGTGTAGGGACGGCAGGTCGCCTAGTGGTTAGAGTGTAGAGGAGGCAGGTAGCCTAGTGGTTAGAGGGTAAGGGACGGCAGGTCGTCACCGCCTAGTGGTTAGAGTGTAGGGACTGCAGGTCGCCTAGTGGTTAGAGTGTAGAGGAGGCAGGTAGCCTAGGTGAGTTAGAGTGGTAGAGGAGGCAGGATGCCTCTGGTTAGAGTGTAGGGGAGGCAGGTCGCCTAGTGTTAGAGTGTAGGGA